>NC_056725.1:551031418-551213918 GCF_019279795.1 Protopterus annectens
TCCAGAGCTGTTTTTTTGCCTTCTTTTTTCAGCCCATTTTGGAAAATTGATTAGAAAAAAGCCCTGGGATTGGCTGATGTCCCCTTTTTATTTTGCGGGGAAAATTCTTCCCCCCGGGCCCCGGCTGTTAAAGGGGGGGGAGTGCGTAAACCCCCTAAACCAGGGACATAAAGGGATGTCTGCATATAAATTTTGGAATTTTTTAGCCGCAGATGAAACAAGCCCCTTAGTGACTTCAAAGATTAGCAGGGGGGTTTCTTTTCTTACTTTTTGGTTTTGGTTTGGTTTTCAGCAAGCCAAGTCTGAGAAAAAGACCCAAAAGGGGGTGAAATTCCCCACATGACCGTGTTTTTTGGGTGAGGAAGCCCCTGGTCCTTTTTGCCCATTCTTTCCAGAACCATCCGCATTATCTGGCATGCTTGTTAAGGACTGCCTGAAAAAACCCCTTTTTGTTAAAGCAAAACTACTAGATGCTCCCTTACAGCAGGATGTTCTTTTTGGAGTTAAAGCAGAAGAAGTTTTAAAGAAAATGGAAGATAAGGCAAAATCAATGCAGACAGTCAAAGATTTCCTACAAGTACAACCCCCTCGCTTCAGCAGAAACTGGCCAACAAAAAATTGGTCCTTTCCAGCCACTGACAGACCACAGAGGGGTAAATGCAGGCGCCCAAGGGGCAGAGGACAACCACAAGCCCAGTATAAACATCGCCAATGGGGCATTACAACACAGAAGGGAGGAGAAGACAGGTCTCAACCCACCAGAAGGCAAACTCAATGACTTGCACCTCATGTGGCCAAGCAATACTCTCTTGGCAGCCCCCTTGGGGGGGAAACTTGCACTTTTTGCAGACAACTGGCACATTGTCACAAAGGACAAATGGGTCCTAGACATACTTTTACGAGGATACAGATTCCACTTTCACACCTTGCCAATGAAAAGAGGAATGCCAAACCTGCCACAAAATCAATGGGCAGAGGCACAAAAGCAAATTACAGCTCTCATGGACATGAAAGCCATTCAACTGGTACCTACTCGAGAGCAAGGCCAAGGATTTCACTCAAGACTCTTTCTAGTACCCAGAAAGGACATTGCTTGGAGACCAATTCTGGACCTTTCAATTCTAAACACTTGCTTACAAGTTCCCAAATTCAAGATGCTAACACTACAGCAGCTACTTCCCATGTTGGGCAAGGAAGCATGGCTAGTAACGTTGGACCTCAAGGAGGCATACCTGCATGTGCCTATCAGACAAAGTTGCAGAAGATACCTCCGTTTCATTGCAGGTTCAACCCATTATCAATTCTCTGCACTGCCCTTTGGCTTATCTACTGCGCCCAGAGTTTTCACAAAATCCCTGGCACCAGTAATTGCATACTGCAGACAAAGAGGAATTCAAATATATCCATACCTGGACAACTGCCTCATCCAAGCAGAAAGCAAAGACATTCTCTTACATCATCTGGCCTTTGTGAAGCATCTACTAAATTGTCTGGGGTACGCAGTAAACGAAAAGAAGTCAAAACTAGTACCCTCACAAAAAATGACATTCCTGAATGCCAGCTTGGATACAACGGCCCAGAAGGCTTATCTTGCACCAGACAAGCAACTACAACTGACTCAATATTTCAAGACAATGACAACAAAGACCCAATTAACTGCAAGAAAAATTCTGCAGGCTTTGGGCTTCATGGCATCTTGCATACTAATAATACCATTTGCAAAACTGCATATGAGGAAATTACAGTGGTACCTAAAAAGCGTATGGTCTCAACACAGCCACAGCTTGGACACAATGATATCTCTCATTCCCTGCCTTCAACAGGAATTTCTATGGTGGTCACAGGCATGTCACCTCAACAAGGGTCAGCCTTTCACCTTGCCCCCAACCAGGCAAATTATCACAACAGATGCTTCAGACTACGCCTGGGGGGCACACATGGCAGGGCAATGCATTCAAGGCCTATGGACTGCAGAACAAAGAAAACTGCACATAAATCAAAAAGAGATGCTAGCTGTACAGAAAGCTCTGACAGCCTTCAAGGATCTATTCCATCCAGGACAACTTGCAATAAAGACGGACAACACTACAGTAATGTGGTACATAAACAAACAAGGGGGCACACATTCCTACCCTCTTTGCAGGCAAGCAATGATCTTATGGAACACAGCTCTGGCCTACCAAGTCCAGTTACAAGCTCAATTCCTGCCAGGACAGAAGAACACATTGGCAGACTACCTAAGCAGAAACATCAAAGATCCCCACGAGTGGAAACTAGACCCACAAATATTTACAATGATAACTCAGAAATGGGGCCTTCCAAACATAGACCTGTTTGCCAGTCCTCAAAACTACCAACTGACACAATTTTGTACAAGGACATTCCACCATCAAGCTTGGAAAGTGGACGCTCTCTCCTTCATTTGGAAAAACCTGACAGCATATGCCTTTCCTCCATTACCTCTCCTCACAAAGCTTCTTTTGAAGGTCAAAAAGGAGAAACCACGACTGATTCTCATAGCCCCAGACTGGCCACGCCAGCACTGGTACCCGCTATTGAAGAATACGGCTCACAGCCCACCATGGATATTGCCTCAAATATCCCATTTGCTCACGCAACAAAACAAACAGATTCGACACAGCCAGCTCAAAACTTTAAATCAGGCTGCACAGCAAATCTACTAAACATCCAACCAGTTCCTCTTTCACAAGCAGTTCTGGATGTTATTCTGGAAGCCAGGAGGCCAAGCACCAGGAAGGCTTACTCGGACAAATGGAAAATGTTTTGTGCCTGGAACCAAGCTAAAGGCCAAGACACAACTCAGCCTCACATGCCTCACATTCTGCAGTATTTAGCTGAGTTGTTGCACAAAGGACTTTCCTTTTCCTCAATTAAAATCCATGCTTCAGCTATTTCAGCTCACTACAACACGAATCCACCTTTATTTTCAAATCCTCTTCTAAGGCAGTTCCTAAGAGGGGCAAAAAACATTAGACCACCTAGGAGAGCTGCTACACCAACATGGGACCTCAACTTTGTTCTGGAAAAACTAATGCTACCTCCCTTTGAACCAGCTTTCTCTGCAGACCTTCAGTTCCTATCTTGGAAAACTGCCCTGCTCCTGGCAATAACTTCAGCTAGGAGAGTCTCAGAACTTACAGGCACTAATGGCAGTGGAACCTTTCCTCATTTTTCATCGACAGAGTTTCTCTACAAACTAATCCTTCCTTTATGCCTAAGGTGGTTTCCAGTGTAGCTTTAAATCAAACCATCCACCTGCGCACCTTCTTCCCAATCCACAGAACAAAGGTGAGAGACTCCTGCATTCCTTGGACATTCACAGGCAGCTTCGTTACTACTTGGATAAAACTAAGGCTTTCAGAAAAACTGACCAGCTCTTTGTATCCTATGCTACAGCTTCTCAAGGGAGGGCTATATCCAAGCAAACCATTTCTAAATGGATAGGTCATTGCATACGTTTCTGTTATACCCATCATAGAAAACCAGTTCCTGCTACCATTAGATCCCACTCTACCAGGGCAACTGCTACCTCTACAGCCTTTCTCAGGGGGGTTCCTACCAAGGAAATTTTAGAAGCTGCAACTTGGAGTTCTGTACACACCTTCACCAAACATTATCACTTACCTCTTTACTCTAAGTCCAGGGCGGGCTTCGCCACTGCAGTTCTGCAGGGCCTTATTGCCTCCACTAACCCTCTGTGATACCTCCCCCCTACCTTAGCTTTGGGATTCAACCCAAGTGTGATGACTGCAGCAGGGTAACACGATGAACATAGTACAGTTTTGTACCTACCATAAATGTAGATGTTCTAGTGTTCACCCTGCTGCAGTCCAGGTTACCCTCCCTCCATCCCCTCTGAGCTACTGGCTAAATCTCTGCTATGCCTTACTGATGTATTTGCTTATAGCTGAAGGGATTTTGTGTTTGTGCAGTGTTCACACCATTTGGTACTAATTCTGATCACCCTTTTGGGGGCACCTGACATCTGGGGCAAGAAAAACTGAAGAAAATGGTGTTGGTTGCAATATATATATACCCCTGGCGCACTGACGTCAGGGATGAGGCGACAGCAACCGACGTCGGACCAAAACTTTGGAATTCCGGCCGACTGCGAGACCGCCTGACGACAGGATAACCCAAGTGTGATGACTGCAGCAGGGTGAACACTCGAACATCTACATTTACGGTAGGTACAACATTGTACTTTCTCTCTTGTTTGTGTGCTGGGTTAGCATATTCTTCAGTGAAAACTCGCCTGTTAGCAGTTTCTTCCTGTCTGCCCTTGACGCCTCCTTTGGCCTCTTGATTTGAGGTCAAGCAGTTTCTTAAAGGCATCCTTTACATCGGGCCTCCAGGAAGCCAATTTCACCTTCCTGGGACCTCAGTTTTGTACTTGAAAATTTGAATCAGGCTTCTTTGAGCCCACTTCTTCAGCTTCTTTGAAACATTGTACTCTGAGGACTTTTATTTTGGCCCTCACTTCCACTAAGAGAGTGTCTGAACTTTGGGCTCTCATGGCTGTTCTCTTTTCTTAGTTTTTCACAGAGACAGGGTGTCTCTTCATATTAATCCTTCCTTTAGGACCAAGGTGATCGATGAGTTGTCCCTTAATCAGTCTGTTCATCTTCCTTCCTTTTTTCCTTCTCCACAGTCTGTCAGTGAAAAGGTTCTTCACACACTGGATTTACACGTACAGCTTAGATGTTATTTCGATAAAACTAAAGGTATTCTCAAACCTGACCAGCTTATTTCCTTTCATCCCATGTTTTTGTGTTTGGCTATTTCTAAGCAAACCATCTCTTCCTGGTTTACTAAGGCCATTCCTTTTTCTTGTTATTTTTGTGGGAAATGTCTTTCTCCTTCAATAAAGGCTCATTCTACTAGGGCTGTTGCCTCCTCTGGTGCTTTTTTCATGGGGTTGGATACCATTTCCATGCTTGAGGTTGCTCTTGGGTCCTCTGTTCATACCTTCACTAAGCATTGCAAACTGGATTTTATTTCCAGAGCCAGACCTGGCTTTGCTAGTGCTATCCTGCATGGGTTTCTAGATGGCTGTTCTGTGCATTCCTCCTCCCAGGTTTCTTCTTGAGCTTTTGAACTCTCCCTTTGGTAAGGAATACTGCAACAGTGATATGAAAGGACCTAGTACAGTTGTGTAAAATCTTGCTATAACAGTAGATGTTTCTTAATAACAGAAGATGTCCTTCTCTTCACTGTTGCAGTATTAGCTCCCTTCCTCCTGCCCCATGCTGTAGCCTATTCTTTCTTGCCTCCTGGCTGAAGGGCTCTTCTCACTTTTCTTCTGGATGCACATTTTTCCTCGTCTCTAGGGACAATCCAGTCCGGAGTATGTGGTCCATATGTCATCTTTATGCCCTCTGTTTTGTGTACATGTACGGCACTTGTAAGTACTAAAGGTTTTGGTATACTGGTTGGATGATGGGCTATCCTTGTCAGGAAATCCCTTAGGTTATGAACACTGCAACAGTGAAGAGAAGGACATCTACTGTTGTAAGATTTTTCACAACTGTACTTTCCATGCGTCTACATCCTCAAACTATTTTAATGCATTGTATACAAGCAGACACTACATGTTAAGGCCATTGTAGATTTAACTTACAGTAGCATCCCCCCACATTGCACATTATTCTTATCAGCCCAGTCCCCAATTACCCACGCAGAGTGCCCCAGCTAGTCTCCCACCCTTTCCAAAGTACTCCAGAATTGCTGTGGTAGTTCATGGATCCTAAGGGCATCTTGGGACTCATCTGTTTTTGTGTTCTTTTGGGGCAGTTCTTTTATATGTCCTACGTGCTTCCCTTTCCCCACCCCCTCACTTGTCAACCATGTCTGAGGACATCTCCCCTCTATGGATCACACCTCCTCTGAGGGAGCAGCATCAATGAGTGCCCTCCCATCCAGGATGGGAATGTCCATCCCTCCTTGCCACTCTGTCGAACATCCAAGCCGCTAATCGAACCTGAATCAGCTGGGCTGTAGTTAGGGCTTCATCCCTGTCTTCCATCAGAGTGGTCTGTACCAGTGCCCAATTTTTGATGATTATTTTGTTTTTAAAAAAAGCATACTCCAGTCAATACTTTCACAAAGAATTTTTCAGTTTGTGCAGTAATCTTGTTCGTGGAAATACCATGTATACACAAAAATCCTTTAATTTGAAAACATCTCCCAGTAGTCACCTTTTTGTATCAGAGTTTCTGCTTTTAGCTCAGCAGTAATCATACCTCTTTGCTCCAATTTGCATTTGAATCACACTTTAAGGTAGATGTCCTTCTATTCTCATGTTGCAGTATTCATAACTGTAGGGAGGGGCTAACATCTGCCTCGAGAGTCTCACCAGATTCCTGAGGTGCAGCATGGGCATTGGGCCTAACGTTTTTTGCCTTCTTCCGAGGCAGCTCATCAGAAGTACCTACTCCACCCTCCATACCTAATGATAGTCGTTGGAGTCTCTGGTTCTCGAGATATAGTTTGAATGCAGCCAGACAGTTGCGGAGAGTTTTAGGCACAAACTATTTACAAATTTCACAGGACGTATGTTCATGGGCCTCCCCTAAACAGAACATGCACTTATCATGTGTGTCCTTGTAAGGAATTTGTCTCCCACAATCACACTTCCCCTTTCTAGTTGACATGTACATCTGAAAAGCTAAATAATAGACAAGAAAAAAGTAAAAGGGCACTTATCTGTAGAGGATGCCCAAGTCAAGCAAGCAAACTGCTTCCCGAAGCTGGCGATCAGAGTTCCGAAGATCACTGCGGAAAGAAAAGTTCAGAAGTGGGTACGTGCAAACATCACATTTATAGTCAATGTCGGTTTATAGCACTGACATCAGATGTCGCACGTACCCCTGCTCCTAAGACTTTGGTATACTGGCCAGATGTCTGGTGCTGCAGGCAGCAGCCTCCCTACAGTTATGAATACTGCAACATGGAAGAGAAGGACATCTAAGGTTATAGTAAATTCTTACACAACTATTCTTTTTCTTATCTTTCCAGTTGCCTCATCTGGATTTTCAGACATCAGCATTCTGATATTCCCTTGAAAAAACTTCAATATAGCCTGAAATAGTCTACATTTGTCTCCTCCATTAATGCTTTTACTTCACATCCAGAAGTTGCAGTGCAAGTGATGGTTTAATTTCATCTCATTATAGTCATGTTCCATAAATTATACCGCGGTGCTGGTGCTGCGGTAGGATTGTCGCCTCACAGTAAGACGCTGTCCGGTTCGATTCTCAGCTAGAGCGTCTTCTGCGTGGAGACATGCGTGAATGGGCGTACCTTCATTGAAGGTTGTGTGTCAGGCCTGGCAAGCCGGTACGTAAAAATCAACTGCCAGTCATTAGTGGACCAGAGTTCCGCTGTGGCGACCCCTAACCAGGAAAAGCCGAAAGACGCAAACAAACAAACAAATAGTCATGTTCCATAAATACAGCTCTTTCAAAAAAAATAAAACTTCCTGGTTGCTACAGCATTCACAGTTTTTATTGTTTAGAGCAAGTAAAAAAAAAAAAAAAAAAATCAAAATTGACCTTCATTTTCCACACTTAAATCTGATCTCTGGCACTGGCAAACCTCTTACCTTTGTATACCCAGGGAGTTTTTTCCCAAAGCCAGTCCAATCTGCCATCGTGGTGTTCACATATTCCATGATACTCCCAAAATTCCATGTAACATTACATTCTGCTTCCTTTCTTTGTCTTATATTTCAGTTAATGGTGCATTTATGCTTCACCTGGGTTCACCCACTCTCATGCCTAATCCCAGACACATTTGTTGACTGTCAGATTCTGTGGATTCCAATTGATCATGCAGACACACCACTTCATTTGGCAGAGTTGACATTAATTGCTCCATATAAACTATCAAGCAAGCCAGCCAGGTTCATATTGCCTCCAAACTAATGGTAATTTCAACAGTATTCAGTCACAAAACTTTTGTCAGCAGTTTACCAATGGAATGTGGCACATTATGGTGATCCTTTTCCAACTTGCAACCAATGTCACCTTTTTAGTATCCTGATCTCAGCAGGCAGGCTATGTCTTTCACTGTTGACCAATAGATTATTCCCAAATCTGCATTGAATAAATTGATTTAAATTGGATGCTAAGTGGTTTCATCTTCTCTGTTGAAGTAACCTAAGGAAGTGACCAATTTCAAGAATTACCTCTCTGATTAGCAACTGTCTTTAAACCAGTCATTTCATGTCCCTGCCTGTTTTGCTGGGGCACAGGGGCAGGATCCAGGGGAAAAGGAAGCCATTTATATCTTGTACATGTCCTGATAGCCAAGGCTTTGCTTGAGGAGGCCGTATAAATTCAGGAAGCTGGAACAGTTGCTCATCTCCTTTTTCTGAGAGAAACATGCAGTAGCTGAACAGTCTCTTTAACTGCATGGCTAACTACATCGTGTTTTGATGCAGGCAGTGAACTCCCAGTTGAAAAATGCTAGGGATGGATGGCTTCATTGCTTGCATCAGAAATATCTCCACTGTAGACTTTTGTACTGTAGCCATCCGGTCATTGATCCGCTTCTCCACCAGATATTGGTGGATTCTGATTGCAGGAGTCGGGGCTTCCTTGGCATCTTGCTTCAGGACCAAACTCTTAAGCTTCCTTCCAGTTTTAGACTCCTAGAGGGTTTAATGTTAATTTCCTATTGTTCTTTGCATTAGTTTTTCACATCAGAAGACCTCAGAAGTCCAGTATAACAGGTACATATTCACCATATCTACTTATCTGTAATGGAATGCTTTGCAGTAAGCCCCCAGATCTGCGTCTCTCATTCATGTGGCTCAAAATAGGTCTTTTTTAAACCCACACAGGTATAATTTATTATATTGTTGTATATGGCACTTTTGTTTTCTGTTTGGCAGCTCATGCTTACATTATATGTGCTGTCAGCTGAGCAGCACAGGGGATGAGCACTCCTATCTGCCTCAGTGCATGATGTCACAGCATGGCTCATCAAGAGATAATGTACCTTTTGAATGGGAACAAGGGACAATTCAGAAGTTTGATCTTGTGAGCCTACGTATGCTTAGCTGGAAATGTCAGAAGAGGAATTTCCAACAGCTGCTATCTGCATAAGGCTTTCTTACTGATCAGATGATACGGTGAGTACGTATCTGAATTTTTCTAGAGTATGTATATGCATTTAGTTTGAGTGTGAGAAGGTTGAGGCTAGTTTAGGTATTACGAGTGACAGGATGAAGAGGGTTCATGCTATGCAAGGGATGAGAAGAAAAACAATGCATTTCTAGCAGTGGAAAAGTAGCATAGTTTATAATTATGGCATGGAGTAAAGTCTGAGGAAGAAATGGGTGGAAGAGGGCATGTAAGTTATGAAAAGGTTTGGAAAATTGATAGGTTTGCACTCATAAGGAAGGTTTATTTTGTCTGTCATCAGATGGGGACAAAGGAGAATATGCTTCAAGCAGTTGAAGGGGAGGGAGTTTCAGTTGGGAAAGCAGGACAAGAGTCTCCAGTGTTACTGCAGCCAGAAGAATGGGAGGAGGTAAGAAGGATGACTTAAGTTGAATTGTTCAGCAAAAGTGCATGATAGGCATTTGAGGTCTTGAATAGGTGATATCAGTCAAGGATGTAGCATAGAAAGGAGGGAGAGGAAAACAAGAGAGGTGCTGGAGATGAGGAGACCAGACGGTTATTATACATGATATGGCAGCTTGTGCATGTCGATGTTAATGAGAGGGAAGAAGGTATTGAAGGCTTAGACTGTGGAAGAGACCTGCTATATGATCATTATGGAGTGTGTGTAAAATACTTAGCCTACCCTGCTCAATTCATCCAACTTCTCTCCTCTCTTCCACTGCTATTTTCAGTACAGGACAACCGCTATTTGGAAGAAATATGAAGAAGAGATCCAGGAGCTTGCTGCAAAACATTCCAACACAGATGAAGAAGAGAGTAGATGGTGCAAGGAACTGTTAGAAGATGTAAGGCAGGATATAGGAAATGGGAGTAAGAATACTTTAGAAATGTTTGATGCATTTATAGGAGTTTGAGGGAGAAACGTTTGTGTGAGACTGTTCCCTAAAAATCTTTGCATTTAAAAATCTGTCACATTGTCCATTCCAGATGTCATCTTCTTTGGAGAGATCCAGATTTGTTTAATGTGCAGTCTTTCCTTCCTCCTGGAGACAGCTCAGAGAATTGGCTTTCTGCATTTTTGTGCAGTAACATTTTCTGCGGGGTCCTCATTTTCTTAGAAATATCCTTTTTGTCTAGTCCTCCCTCATCCCATTCATGCACTCGTTGATGTTCTTTGACTTTGAGGGTGTTCTCACTCAGGTTAGAGCTTGGTTGTCCTTTTTTTCTGTACACTTCAAAGCAGTTTCTGGATACCTTCTCAGAGGGCTGGGTTCTACTATGGATTCAGAATTGGTTTAAGGGCTTTGAGTCCATAGGCAAAAAGCATCTTGCCAGCCTTTTAGTCAGAGGATGGTCTTAAAGCGCATTCAGATTTTGGAACATGTCTTGAATGCTGACCAGTTGTGTTGTTAAGTGTGAACAGCCGAGCAGTAGTATTGTATGTATGTGAACAGAGAGTAGATAGCTCACTCATATCCCTTCTGTGGGAGAAGGTCAGCATTTGGAAACTGGACAGGTCAGTGCCAGGTCTATTGACATTCCATATCCTATGAGGAATTGAATTATCTAGCAGAGACCATGACTTAAAGTATTAAACCATTGTAATAGACCTTGAACCTTTGGTAGATGGTTTGCAGATCTTCAGTCTGCTGACCTTTTGCTGGAAGGAAAATATTTTTCCAGAGTTTGTTGCTTTCTGACAGAGAAAAGGAGAATGGACTTTGTATCCCATTTTGAGCTTGAGGGATGTTTGATGGTTTATTCCCTCTCTTTTGGATGATTCCTTGTCCCCTGGTAAGGTTTCAGATGAAAAATATGAAGCTTGTTATGGTTTGCCTCAGGGAGCTTGTTTCCTATCTCTTGTCTCTTTGGTTGTTTGGGATTTTACACCATTTTTAGGTGTTTGGGAGCTTCAGTGCTGTGACAACATAATACCTTGTTTCCTCTGATGATGACTATGCTGCTGTTGCTTCATCATAACAGTCCTAGTAGAGAGTTTAATTTTACCGTGTGCCATTCCACTTCCTCTGAGACTGCTTATTAGAGTTAAACAGATTGTGCTCTCCCCAGTAGGAGCTGCATATCACAGTCTCCTTCCCTACACATATCCTTCTTCCATCACTGTTTTAATCAGCATGTTTTGAGCATACTCTTTTGTGACATAATTCTTGGTTTGGGCAGTGATGTATAGCAGCTCAGTAAGTGTTCTTTGTGTGGAATAGGCTATAGTCACAGGTTAAGGGCATCTCTTGTGATAACTGGAAATCGGTTGTTGCACTTGGTGTAACCTGTTCCTTTTTTGTCACTGCCCAAAAAGCATGATGTTACAAAGTGTGAGCTGTTCTTCATACCCACCCATGACCACTCTTTGCACACATGATTGCTGATAACTGTAAACCACTACTTGGAGTACTCATAGGTGTGATTGTGTACTGATAACTCTGAGAAGGAGAGCTAACAGAGTTCACTCCTTCTACTTCCATCTACCCATCCAATGACCTAATCCTATTTTTAGTTGTAGGTCATTGGCACTGCAGATAGAAAGAAGTCCAACCTCTGGTCTAGCAGGCCAACCAGTTTTGGAACTTAAGATGTTTCCAGAAAATACTTTATCTAGGGCTATATGGAGCCAGATGGAAAAAGTTCTTTGCATAGATTACTAGATTTATTACTGTGTGCAGATAGGTATTCCTTAGTTCAAACTTAATTGGTTAAGTAGTTACCAAGTGAGATACTTCACTTTAGGCAGCCTCATTTGTCTTTCCCTCCCCTCATTCACACATTTTATTACTGGCATATTGAACTTGCTGAGTCTTTGGACTGGAACTCTATATATTATGGAAAATTATTTTCTTAGTTACTATGTCCACTCACTGTATGTGATTTACATGCACCTGTATGTACAAAATCTTACTCGTCTTCCACAGGGATTGGGTCTTTTAGGGCTATCACAGTGTTCCTCCAGAAAGTAGAGATTGTTATACCTGAATCTGTATGTTAACTTTTCTGTTTTCATCTCTGAAGTTCAGAAAAGGGGAGAAATTGTTCTTTACACCTTCCATGTTCATTTGAGTTCTGCCTTAAGAATGTGTATCTTTATGAAGATCAATTTTTATCCTTCATTTGTGGATAGGGAATTCTTCTGCGTAACACAAATTCTGTCCAAGAGGCTTTCAGTGTATTATGTTTTGCCATCAGTAGGTATACACTTTGGCTAATGGTATGAATATGCATTCCATTACAAATGTCTGTTTTTTGTTTCCATTTTTTGAGAATGTCCTCTGCAGTTATTTGTGCTTCTGGCATTTGATTACCATCATTAATCCCCTTTTCCTACATCGGATTGGTGTGTTGGGTCAACTGTCGCCATATCTCTCAGTTCATTGCCACTCTCCTATCTTCGTCAATAATCGTGCCTGATTGCCACAAATCTTCTTGCACATAATACAACCACCTATTGATGCATGCTCTTGTTTCCTGTTGCCTTCTTCCAATGTGCCCCAAATCTCCTTCATAAGATTGTCTTTTGCTTTACTGCATGTGTTTGAACCACTGTAATCTGTTCTCTTTAACCTTTCCTGCAGTCAGAGTTACTTGGGCTTCTGCTCTAATGTCCTCCTTTCATCTGTCCTACAATGTGAATCCTACAACCCATCTCAGGCATTTCATCTCCACCACCTCTAGCTTCCTCAACTGTTATGCCTTCACTGCCCAGGGTTCTGTGCCATACAGTAGTACTGGTCACACCATTATTTTGTACAGCTTACTTTTCAGCTTCTTTGACATTGTGTTGTTATATGTTACACCTAACACTCTGTGCAAGTTGGCTGCATCCCCTCTGATTCTAGCCTTGACCTCATCATTCAGACTTTCCTTCTCCTCAACCACCCCCTAAATACTTGAACTGTTAACCTGTTTCACTCTTTTCTCTTCTATTTCAAGTCTCCGCTTCTTCTTATTCCCCCATTTACTGCCAATACAACTGACTATGCAGTTTTATCCAGTGTCCCTTCAGTGTCGCATTCTATACCTCTGTCATTTGCTGAAGTTCTGTAATGCTACATTTCCTGCATACAGCAACTTTTTTGATCTGTCCCCTCTAACCTGTTTGCTAATGTAGTCCATCACCAGTATGAAAGGCAGTGAGGTAACGGCTGAACAGTGATGCACACCCACTACCATTGAAAACCCGTTTTCGTACTTGTCTTTTGGTCCTTGTACATAACTTGCACTAATTCTGTTAGTGTTTCTGGGGTTTGAACCATTGCAAGCCAGCCTAAGACCACTTCCTTGAGACCTTGTCATATGCTTACTGCAAGTGTAGGAATGTCCACTCAACTCTTTTCCTCATCTCTAGCTTCTTCTCCACCATCTGTCTTATCGCAGGCATCATACCTCTATACTGCCCACAGCTGTGAATGTCCCCTTTGTTTTTATACTGTGGCACTACTATGCTTATATTCTAGTCATCTGAGATGCTGTTTTCTATGTATACTGCTATTAATACCTTCTGGAGCCATTTCTCCCCTAACTCACACAATGTCTTGATTACATCTCCTGTGACTTCATCTGAGCCTGCTGTTTTCCCTAACTTCATTGTTATTAGTCCTGTTCTTACTTCTAGGGTGGACACTTCTTTCTCTTTCATTGTTTGTGCAGTATAACATCTGTAGGGGTTTTCTACATTCTGAAGCTGCTGGAAGGGCACTTCCTGTCTGCCTTTGATGTCCTGTGGACTGGTGATTGGGTTGTAGCTGGCAGCCCTTATGAAGGGTATCTGATGACTTCTTTATTTTTCTGTCTTTGCCTTGCAACCTGATTAGCTTCTTTGCATCACCTCCTGAGTCACTTTCCAGAAGTTGGTACAGTGTCTCTGATGCTGTGATGTGTAACATCATGATCACTGCTGCTGTAGCCTAAGCTGTGTGGGTTATATCCTGCATAGGATATAATAACCAATCAACTTCCAAAGCTTCAGGGCACCCTCCATGCACCCAAACCATGCATCCACTCAAAATGAGCGGACTAAAAGTCAGGTTTGGGTGCCATGCCCTTCAGAGCTTTCTTGCAAGTGAGAAGAGCATTCCTCTGTTGGGTTTCAAGGATTGATGGCCTGCTAACTCTGTCCATTGTTGGGTAGATAAGTTCCATTTGGGACAAAACCTTCCACTTTAATTTTTTCTTGAATAAAAGTTACTTTTTCTTAAAAAAGAAGTACGTTTAAGCTAGAAAATGTTTTTGTTGATTGTTTCATGGTTTTTATATACTTTTAAACAGGTGCACACTTGTTTACCTCTGTGGCAAAAAGTCATAAAAAGTTGTTTAACCTACTTTTTTTTTCTCTGGGGAAACTGGTTATTTTACATTTTGGGACTGGGGAAAGTGTTTATAGTGCTTTTTAATGTTTTTTTTTTCTGGGGGAAAATTACTTTTTTACTACTTTCCTGTTTTTCTGATTATTGCTGTTAAACTTCCTTTGAAACAAGCACCATTTTCAGCTTGACCATGGAACAATGTTCGGTTCCTTGGTCGGACCTTCTTCCAGCCACAAAAAGAAAAATATTGCTGAGCAGCCTTTGTCATCACAGTATGCTGGTAGTTTGCCTCAATCACAGGAGGGTGTCTCTGCTGTGGCCAAAGCTGGTTCCTCAGACCACTCTGTTTTTCTTCACATCCTTGTGGTGAAATTCATAAAGGTACCGTGGACCAGGAGTTAGACACATTCTCTGCAGCTGTTGGGATCCTTTCAGAGGGCAAAAGAGAGCTGCTCTTTTAGTCCTAGGAGCAAGAGACATGGCCCTGCTTAGCCAGAATGTTGTATCCATCCCTGTGGAAGTTGTTGCTGACAAAACCAGATTGTTTCTTCAGAAATTCAAGTGGGAAAAAAGTAAAAAATAAATAAATAAATAAACATTTGTCTTCTCCTGTGTCCGTTATTCTGGAAAGGAGTAATTTATTAGGCTCGACTCAAGGACTTGTACAGGCTGTTGACCCCTCTTACAAGGCTGTTTCTGGTAAAAGAAAAGAGGATTCCTCTTTTTATAAAGAGGTGCGAGAAATTGAACATGTAGGAGAAAGTGAAGGGATGTGCAGTTTTTTTTCTCCTCAGGTTTCTGATTCAGAGTCTGAGGAGAACGTAGGTTTCCCTTTTTAGTTTAACATTTGTTTACTGGGAAAGTCGGACTGGGACAGCACCCATTTTCAGCAGAGGCCCGTGGATAAACTCTGCAGATGCAGGTCTTTGGAATTTCCTCAGAAAATATGATTTATGATTTGTTGTAACTGGAATTTCCAGAACCTTCACGTATCCCTCCAGTTTTGTCAGTTTGGGAATATATTTTTGTGACCGCCTGTAATTTCCTTGACAGTCAGCGGACTGTCCTTAAAAAAAAAAAAAAAAAAGGAAAAAATATTAGATTGTATAAAGTTCTCAGGGCTGACCCAACAGCTGTAGCCTTAATGAATTCAGCTGATTTTAAATACTTTAATTCTAATCCCTATCCTTCTGATAAGGATGGGATGGGAAGGCTTTTGATGATAAGGAAAATTGTAGGCTTCTGCAAATTCAATTTTTTTTTAATTATAAAGTGCCAGGCTCAGATGCTGAAATTTATCCTGCAAATTGTCAAAGTATGAGAAATGTTTTGGCTTCACTTTCCTCTTGTGAGGAAAAAGCTGCATTGTGTAATGTAGTTCCTTTTATTTCACAAGTCACTACTTATTGTTTAAAATGTTTTTATGTCTTTGTAGATACTACCATCAGCACTACTGTCCCTGGAACTGTTTTAAGAAGGTTTGCATGGCTGCATTCTCAGAACTTCCCAGAAGATATTAAAAATTAAATTTTGAATTCTCCATTGAATAGAGATTTAGTTTTTTGGACCTTTTGCTGCAGAAGGTGTCAACATTTTAATGAGAGGGGAAAACTGATTCAGGGAATCTCTCAGATTTTTTTAGCCTTTATTCTGTAAGTTTTTCAAGAGATTCTCTGTTCCTTCACATGACTTTGGCAAAAACAGAATAAACATTCCCATCAGAATGCTGATAAGACGTTTTAAAAAGCAACGGCATGGAGCTTTCAAAACAAAAGCGGGAACCCCAAAAAAACAAGGATTGTCGAATGAGTCAGAACAACTGTGTTGTAGGCCTTGTGGCCACACACACATCCGGTCCTGGTCTCCTCCAAGAGTTTGAATTTCCATGCATCTCTTGGACAACATATAGTTTCAGACAAATGGATCCTGAATGTGATCCACTCAGGCTACAGATGACAGTGGGAGGATCTTCCTCCTTTCCAGTAGATTCCTGCTTGTCTGCCAAACCAAACTTTTCTCTTTCCTACTGTCTTAAAACATATGCTGCATTAGGGGGTAACAGAAGCTGTTCCTCTCCTCTGATGGGGGAAGGACATTATTCAAGAATGTTTCTGGTGCCAAAGAAAGAAGATTCTTGGAGACTGCTTTGTATCATTCATTCCTGAACTAGTTTGAGATGGTTCCTAAGTTCAAAATGCTTTCACTTCGCAACCTGTTTACCCCTTCTTCCTCAGTTGAGTTTCTTGGTAACCTTGGGGTGTGTGCTGGACACCACACTATAAAGAACTTTTCTTTCACAGGAAAAATTGATCTATAATTTGGATCCCTTCCTGGAGTGTTCCACTCAGTTCAGTTTCAGGAAGGGAATTTCTCAGTACTCTGGAGTCATGCATCCACGATTCTCATAATACCTTTTGCAAGACCATATGAGAAAGATACAGTGGTATCTGAAGTCTCTATGGTCCCAGCATTCACACCCACTGACATTTCAAATTAAAGTCTCAGGATTTGTAAAAAAAAAAAAAAAAAGGAAATCATGTTGGAGAGATCAAATTTCTCATAATCCAGGTCTCCCATTCTACCGCTTGCTCCTAAACAGTATTGTCATAAGACACCCCAGACTTTTATTGGAGAGCAGTGTCTCTGGGCTTCAAAGTTCAAGGTCTGTGGAGCAAAAAAGACAGAGTAAGACACACACAAACATAAGAGATGCTAGCTCTTATAAATGCTTTCAATTCTGTCATCTGTGGTCCTCTGGACTTCTTCAGATGTTTATAGACAATACCCAATTGATTCTGTACATAAACAAGGAAGGGGGAATTGGATTGTATCCCCTGTACAAACTAACCATATTAGCATCAAATATAGCTTTGCAGCACAATTTCACCCTTCAGGCATCTTGCATCCCGTCAGAGCAAAACTGTATGGCAGACAAGCTGAGCAGGACCGAGGCAGAACTTCATGAATAGAAACTGAATTTGGAGGAATTTCTAAGATGTAATCTAACTATGGAAAAAACATTAAGTAGATCTGTTACCTCCTCTCTGAACAGTCAACTGGCAAATTCCTGTCCCAGGACTCCTTGTAAGAAAGCCTAGAAAATGGATGCCTTTTCATTTCCTTCAGCTGGAATGTCCCTGTATGCCTGTCCACTAAAATCCACGGTACTTCTGAAGATTAAGGGTGACTCCCCAAAGATCATTGTAGTGACTCCCTTCTGGTCCAGGAAACAGTGTTACACCCTTCTTTTGGGCTTGGCCATGGGCAGTTACCACAACTTCCTCACAAACAGGATTTATCTCACGCAAGATCAGGGATGTTTTAATGCATCTCAACCCCAAACAACTACAACTTACTGCCTTGGTGACAGGGTTTTAATACATTTTAGGTGCCTTTTTTCTGTGGATATACAACAGGTGTTGATGGAGGCAAGAAAGCTCGTTATTTGAAAATCATGTATCAGCAAATGGAAAATGTTTTCTGGTTTGTGCCAACAAAAGCACCAGTACGTTTTCAAGGTTGTGTTTCTATGGTTTTACAGTATTTGTGTGAATGACTGTCCGGTAGCCTGTATTACTTCCTCCATCAAGGTTTATTGTTTTGTTAATTTTAACATGTCTGCTCATTCACCCCCCTCTTTCTAATTCAGTTTCATGTCTAAATGTTTTTGACAGGGGGTTTAAATAAGAGGTCTCTTAAAAGAGCACCCCCTCCTTGGAATCTGAATTTTGTGTTAGAGGAGCTGATTCTTACTCTCTGAATCAGCTCATCAGCATGACTTGGAGGTTAACATGGACGACAGTCTTGCTTGCTGCTCTGACATCTTCAAGAAGGATATCTTGAGTTTACCGCTCTGTTAGGGAAGTCAACCTTGTCTAATTTTCCACAAAGACAGGGTTTCCTTCAGAGCTAATCCTTTTATGCTTAAGGTGGTATTTGAGTTTGCATTAAGCCAATCTTTCAATCTCCATGTCTTCTTTCCAGAACCTAAAAATGAGGGAGAGAGGATTCTTCATATGTAGGATGTCCACACACAGCTTGGGAACTGTCTTGACAGAATAAAATCTTTCAGAACTTGTGATCAGTTCATTCTTGTGAAGTTAAGAAGAAAGGACAGCTTGTGCCAAAACTATTTCCAAATGGTTGTCTCAGGCTATTACCTTTTGTTATTCTTACAACAACAAAATTATTCCTGGCAAGGTCAAGACTCACTCCACAAGGCCAATGTCTTCGTCTATGGCTTTTTGGAAAGGGTTGATTTCTAGAGGTATTATAGTAGAGCAGCTTGGTCCTCTGTTCAGTTTTACAAAGTACTATAAACCATATTCCTTCAACAAGTCTAGCACAGGCTTTGCTGGAGCCATTCTCCATGGTATCGTGAACCCTTCTCATTCCACCTCCCAGTTTTTTTATGTTATGGTGATATACCCATATAGCTTAGGCTACTGCAGCTGTTATCGTAATGATGAACATACTACATTTGCGTAAGGAAACTTAACAGATGTTCGAATGATCACTATGCAGTAGCCACTCCCTCCCTACCCCTTATTTTTGTACTTTTTTTTATGCTAGTGTATGAACGTGTATTTTTTTTTCATTTCCTAACAATGTCCTCTCAGGGCTTTGCTTTCCTCTCTGTTAGCATGAAAACCCTGAAGGGCTTGACCCAAACCTGATAATTAGTTAGTTCAGCTTGAGTTTACTTAATGTTTTGAGCATGTGGAAGGTGTTCTGAAGCTTTGGAATTGACCAGCTGTTATATCCTATATCCCATATAGTTTAGGCTACTGCAGCAGTCATCATTCAAACATCTGCTGTTATGGTACGTTTTACTTATGCAACTGTACTTTCTTTACTATTGCAACTGCTGTTTTATCTTCTTTGTTAGCCAACCAATATTCCTTCTTAGCGTGGTCCATCTTTTCTATCTCCCACTTTTCAATGCACTCATTACTTAAATGCTGCTGTCTAAATTTTTAAACAAGGAGTGTAGATCATCACGTAGGAGACCATTGCTTCAAAATATTTTTTTCATAGATTCCTCCCTTCTGTCTGATCCAAACGTCCACTTTTCTCCTCTTTGCAACTACTAAACATTTATCTAAAAAAAATCAATCCACTGCTGAGGTACACCTGTAGTTAGAGATTACAGATAAGACTTGCACTGAGTACATTTTTTTTTCTTGTCATCTGTTCAAGTGTTTGGTGGTTCTTTTTCCTTTTGCACTTCATTGCATAAGTCTTGCAGGATTAAAATTTTGTATCCTTTTATCAGTCTTTTTGCCTCTCAGCAAGAGGTTCTCCTGTTTGATTCATGGCTGGAGTGCCTTCTGTGTGGAGTCTACATGTCCTCCCCGTGGTTGAGTGGCCTCCGAAAGACATACGTGAATGAGCGTGACTTCGCTGAAGGTTGGGCGTCGGGCTGGCAACTCGGCACCATAAAAAAATCTACTGCCGATCATTAGCAGACCGGAGTTCCACTGTGGCGACCCCTAACCGGGAAAAGTCAAAAAGACAAACATCCTTTTATCCATCTGTTTCTGTTGCAGACTGTACCAAGTGTGATTCTAAGTCGTGACTCAGGGACCATACTTTGAGAGGTACAGCAATGCTAACATGAACCAAAGAGACCATGCTTTCATGAGTGTGGACCTTTATAGAATTAAAAAATAATTGTCAAGCACTTGGAGGAGGGGGGAGAGTAATTTATTTTAGTGAAATAAACTTACTAACAGTGGGACCCAAGTAAAACTGGCTTTGTCAAAATGGTTTCATCAGTGTGAAAACTGAATTTCAAGACTGCTAATATTTAAATAAAATCCTGTAGCTGATTTGTTTTTGATTGTAGATGTACTCCGTTAATGCGACGCAAAATGAAATGCAATACAAATCATTTTAGTTAATGTTAGAAGTCATTATAAAATGTATATCAAATAAGTAACAAGTCTAAATGGATTAAACTCGTATGAAAGATGTTTAATGCTGATCATTGATATCTAGTGGACAAATAAATTGCTGTACCTAAAGTAGTTTTAAAGAAGCTGCGGTGGTTCAGCGGTAGCGTTGTTGCCTCACAGCAAGAGGTTCTCCCGTTCGATTCTCGGCTGGAGCGCCTTCTGTGTGGAGTCTGCATGTCCTCCCCACGGTCGTGTGGCATTCGAAAGACATGTGTACAATGGGCATGCTTTCTTTGAAGGTTGGGTGTCGAGCTGGCACCTCAGCACCCACAAAAAAATCTACTGCTAGTCATTAGCAGACTGGAGTTCCGCTGTGGCGACCCTTAACCGGGAAAAGCTAAAAGAAGAACAACAACATAAAGTAGTTGTAAAAAGGAGTGCAATTGTGATTTTGTCCATTAGATGGCAATAAATTTCACATAGTACATTGCCGCCTCACAGTTAGACGTTGCCCGTTCAGTCCTCAGTTAGAGCGTCTTCTGTGTGGCGACATGCGTGAATGGGCGTTCCTTTGTTGAAGGTTGTGCATTAGGCCCGGCAAGCCAGTACGTAAAAATCTACTGCCAATCATTAGCGGACTGGAGTTCCACTGTGGCGACCCCTAACTGGGCAAAGCCGAAAGAAACAAAGAAACATATGTTGTACTTACACAACTTGTTGACATTTTAAGTTTCATAGGTAGTTAAAGACTAGCAGTCCAAGAGATTATTAAAAGTCAATCCCATATTCACAGTTGCCTCTAAGCACTACTATCTGGTTAAGTGACTTGTTCAAGATCGCACAGTATTTTTTTCTTTTGCTGATCAGGTTTTCCTTTTCGGGGGTGGGGGATGAGCAGTGTCACAAACCTATGCATATTATTGTGAAATGTTAGTAAAGTTATTCAGGTGCTGGTGAAGACTGGTTGTGGGGCTTATGATTCTGAATGAAGAGAAATGGTTTGTTCATATGGCAAAGAGGCTGAGGGAGTCAAGACCTGTATCATCTGTTTATAAGTTGACTAGCTTATTTTTTTCCTATACAAATTGTGATTTTTTTTTTTTGAGATGTTAAGTATGTTATTTTTATTTCTGTGCATCTTTGCCTGGGATGTTAGTTTTCTTTTTCTTCCACAGTACAGACAAGTGGACCTTTGCTCAAGTCTAATTTGTTAATAATTTGTTAAGAAGTTCTCAAATGAGAGAGCTGTGTCTGTGTGTGTGTGTGTGTGTGTGTGTGTGTGTGTGTGTGTGTGTGTGTGTGTGTGTGTGTGTGTGTGTGTGTGTGTGTGTGTGTGTAAAACATAATATGTGCATTTGTCACAAAGTTTTCAGATTAGTTGTAAAATTAACTGGGTGATGTACATGGGCCGATGTGTAATTGTGTAGCCTTTTAAAGAGGCAAGACTTGTAAGTTTAGAGTCTCTGAACTTTTCTGCAGTGTTCACTGGCATATAGAAAAGCAGTGCTTTTTGTCTATTCATCCATCCATTCATCTGTTCTGTCACATCTAGCTGCCACCATCCATAGAGTTTCCTAAAGAGGTATGGAAAGGGAATACCAAAATGCACACAACTATTTCTCACCTTCATCTGTGTTGACAAAATTTGTAGATTAAGATCAACTAAGATGTGCTTTTCTGGATTCTTGGATCGCAAGGAAAAGATGTGGATTGTTAACACATAAGTAATGTGCATTTCTGATTCAATTACCTATAGAGGTTGATCTTTTTGTTCTCTCATTGCAATAAAATGAGGATAGCCACTAGATGCCAGTTCATTTTAAGTAATGCATATGTCAGTAGTATGTATTTTGCTCATATGTTCTTAGGAGTTTCATCTGTTTGTACATTTAATAATTTGTTAAAGTACATATTGTAATGATTTTTAGGATTCATTTGTATTTTATTTCATTGTATAGTGTTTAAGTGCTTATCGAATTTAGACCAGTCACACTATTAAATGTTAGAAGTCTTGCAAATCAGTTTTCAACCATTTTGGAGATAAGTCTGTTTGTGGCCCAGAGGATGAGACATCTTGATAATCAACATTAGACAAGGAAACAGTTGCACTCCCTACTGGAGCATTCAGCTTGCTGTAAAAGCACTTCATGTGAGTTAGAGGTTAGCAGGTGTTCAGGTGATGGAAGGGAGGACTAAATCAGCAGTGAATTCTGTGAGTATGTGGGTGTTTGATAATGGTGCCAAGACCCAGAGATCTCTGCAGTTTTATATAGTGGGATTGGCAGCCTGTCCTATACAAAACCAAAACTCCTAAATGTACAGTTAACGAATATTTAAAAAAAAGCCATGTATGAGAGACAGCTCAGGATGGAACATCCACAAATGAACATGTTACAAAGGACACTGTGGAAAATATAGACCAAGTACCCATATGCCTGTAAGTGACTGGAGGAATGGGGTGTAGTCATCCTGCCTTAACTGCTGGATATATGTATCAGAAGACACCGAGCACGTCTCCTGCATCAGCACATTTTAACCTAGCCTTTGATGTTTGTTCTCATTTTCTTGTCAACCATTCGGTGTCTTCCCTGAGATACTGCACTTTCTTTGAACCATGTAAATCCATTCCCTGTTGGGGCTATTATCCACATGACTGTAGCCAGTGCAGCTCAACAACTATCCAAAGTACAGGCGTGTTTGCCACTAATGGTCTTATTCTGTGCACTTCTAAAGTGTCCCAGATATTACATTTGGGGTAAAGTATGTTGCTGCTTTATAACTAAGGCTTTTGGCTAAAGTACCCACTAGCATTCATCCTCTTCAGCCCCTTTCTGCCCTATCCTCAGTAGTATTCCAGAAGTCTTAAAAAAAGTCTAATTGACCTAACTTAAGACAAAAGTTTCTGAGATGCGAATAAGCACAATAAATACGGTATGATCTAGGCCCCATTTCTCAAGCCTTTGATGATGGGCTTCTGGTGTTGATATGAGTAATTTTTAATCCGTACAGTTTTTTCACAAGAATAAGACTGCATGCATCTGCAGAGCCCAGGTTAGATTCCACATCTTTGGTCAACTGTACCATTAACTATGTCTACAAATATGAAGACAGTAACTGGCATGCTGGAAAAAAAACAGTACAACGTAGGAGCTTGCTCATCTTTGTGTTTTACATGTCTGTACACTTTGCAGGAAGTCTGGTTGTTATGGGAGAAGAGGTAAAAAGGATATGTGAGCTTGCCTTTTATATCCAGTCATTGGGGATAGTGTTGTGAGATGGTACTCAGAGGCCTTGCTTCCACCTGTACATATACAGGACAAAAAACTATCAGGTTGTGAAGTTTCTAGAAATGATGCCCTTAGGGTTTCACTTGCCGTGATGGAGTCTGTTTCACAGATTAGCTGTTGAAACTTTACCTTTTTTAGTTTTTACTCACTGAGAACCCTGTACTAATGCATCAATAACCTTTAGGGCACACACTTGCATAATCTTTGAGTCAACAGACCTAGGAGTCAGCTTGCATCTGCATTCAGTAGGTTAGGTGAATAATAAAAAATCATCTCTTATGACTCAAAAGTTAACTGTTTTGCAACTATGTTTAAAGCTGTGGTTAAAATTTTTGACTAAAGATTTCCTTTTCTATTCTTTTTCTTTTATAATTTTTACAGTGTTGCCCTAATGAACCATAGTTGTTTCCCAAACATAATTGTAACTTACAGAGGAACCACAGCAGATGTCCGTGCTACTCAAGAAATCCATCCTGGAGAAGAGGTAAATAAACTTTAGGAATAGCAGAGCGGTATAGTCATGGTATGCAGCCAACAGTATTTCTGCTTATCAAAGTTAGTTATTTGCTGGTACACTGAGCACATTTCAATGGCAGCTGTAGTGTTTACTTAAAAAAAAAATCTATGGAGGCTTGAAAAAAACTCCACATGCAAGTTTGCTTTGTGAAAATTGTTTTAGATGTTAGTTTGTGGTCTGTGTTTTTTGTGTAAATTCTTGAGTGTTATATTGTCCAATATATTGATGTTGAGAAAGAAAGCAGCATGGTTTTGTCAAAATTATTAAGATGCCTTTCTCCATCACGCCTAACGTATGTGTCTTTCTAAAGTGACAGATGTTAGGTAACTAACTGCCTGATGAAGTAAAATGGCTTGAAGCTGTTCACAGCTTAGCAGTGGTGGGAATGTTGTAAAAACATCCACAGGATGATAGTTGAAACAAATTCTTGTTGTTTGCTAGTGTCAGTAACAGAGTGAATGCTGTTAAGGAACTATTTGGAAATGTTTCATGTTTTCATGTAATATTGCAATAGATTTTTTTTGTGGGAGTGGCACCAAATAACTGAAAATAAGTATGTTTGCGCGAGGAATATATGTGTGGGCAGAAAGAGGAACATTCATTGGGCACAGGAGATCTTGCTTGCTCATCTTATGCATGACCCCTAATACCTCCCCAGTGGATGACCCCTCATTTGGTGAGGGAGAGACTGTCAAACTAAAGTCCACTCTGGACCACCCTGTAGTACCCATCCTTACTGTTGTGTAGTAATAAGGCCTTTCCATGCATCATTTCCTCTATGGAATCTGTCTTCACATTTGCTATCTATTCAGCCTGGAAACTTACAGGTTTTGCTTCCACTGCCCCCAAAAGTGCTGATGCCTTGTACAAGCCTGAAACAGAATGGAGTTAAATTACACACAAGCATCCTCAAGTTCTTTTATAAGCACCATAAAGCAGATTCCTAAGTGATCTGTTTGTTCACTGTAGGTCCCAGAGACCACAACACCTTTCCTCCTTACAGTCTTAGAAGGATTGGATGCTTTGGACAGGATTGGTAAGACTGTGTTCTCTTCAATGTTAGGGATTCAGTCCCTTTCCTGTCTGTTTCACCTCTCCAGGTTATAGTCATCCTGAGTATACGTGGAACTAGAGAAGCTGACCGACATCCTTCAGTCTGGTACCAGAGAGAATTTGGTCAAGACCCTTACTAGACTGTAATTCTGATTGTGCCGTTGCTGTGACTAGGGCAACAGGTTCAGGGATATATTATTTATCGATGGCACAGCTTAGGATTTTCTCACTTAAGGATGAGCTCAGGCTGTCAATTCTGAATACTTCTTTCTGGGTAATTTCTTGTTTGATCAGGCCTGTCAGAGCTTTAAGGACCTTTAAAAGAGTAAACAAGTATTGACTCTGTGGCGAGTGTTCTTACTAGCCTTGGGTCCTTTCCCTATCTCTTAGTTATCCTTTTATGTTTTTCTTCCTTTAAGAAGAGACCCTTAGTGGAATGAGGCAGGTCCCCTAAGAGTCCGACCTGGTTCTTTCCATTGACCCTTCTGTCCTAATCCTTGATGTGGCCACCCTACCAGCTCAGCATTTGCAGTCCTCACTGTCTAACACGGCTCATTGAAAGTTTGGTTTCTGAGTTTCACATGACTTGGTAACCACCAGCAAGGACCGCATGGTTGTTATGTCTTAAAGCTATGCCCACCCGAGAAGGAGTTCCATTCAGGGACCAGGCCATTTCTGTACACCACATCTGTTCTCCACAAAGACTTACACTGACTGTGTAAAATACTGCAGCTGTTCAGCAAAAAGCAGTGCAAGCTCCAAACACGACTTCCAGTAACCTAGACGAAGCTTAAGACAACTGTACACAGACCTGGTCAAAATAAATGAAACGCTGATGGAGTATATCAACTCAACCAACAAAAGGCTGGAAAAAATGGAAGAAGCTTTAAACAGATATTCAGATGAGGTGATGAAACCAGAACAATCAGAGGTCAAAACGAAGAAAAGGCTGGCTGACTGAGACTGCTGAAGAAGAGATGTGTCAAAGGATAGTGGCATTAATCAGAGCACATAGAGAAAACCTGAGATTTTTATCTGTGCCAGAGAAACTGAAAGGAACAGACTGTAATGATTTTGTGAATGCATAAATAAGCAAGTGGACTGATATTCCACAGCAGGAGTTGTTAATTGAAAGGGCACGTCTTGTGTATGCTTCAAACCTGGCTGTGAGGAAGCAACCTAGATGTTCAATAGTAAATTTGCAGTTCTACTAGCAGAAGTTGATTCTGGCAAAACTGTAGCAGAAGGACAAAGTACTAAAAGTGGGAGACAGGAGAATGTTTATGGAGATTGATTACTCATTGTACACCAGGCAGAAGAGGAGTAAATTTATTCCACCATTCAAAGGACATTGACAAGCAGGTGTGAGCTTCAAACTGCTGTACCCAGCTATCTTCAAAATATTCTTCCCTGGAGGGACAAAATAATTTTTTGATGAAGTGTGTATAAGGAGAAAATACAGAAGTTTGTCCAACAATCTGCTTTTTGTTCTTCTGTTAATAAAGACCACAGAGAAGACTGTGCCAGTGAAACCTTTTTCCAGTGTTTCAACAGAAAATGCCAGAGAGAAGGACGGGAGTGCGAGAGTTGACTAGAAGACCTAAGAGTGCACTAGAAATGAAGCAGAGACAGGATTTGGGAGATGGAGATGAACAGGAATAAAACCAGCAACTTGGAAATTGACAAATGTGGGATTACAAAGCAGTAATTATATTTGTGAAATATGACAGAACAAGAAAATCTGGAAATATTGGACTTTTTGTACTTTGTTGGACTTGTGGATCAGTCTAAAGTATATGCCTTAATTCACGTCAGTAATGTTTGGAAAAATACTTGAGAGAGGAAGAGGAGGGATAGGAGGGAGAAAGTTAACTGTTAAAAAAAGCTATTTTTTTTTCTTAATAGTACTATTTTTATAGTATGCCGCGGTGGTACGGCGATAGCATTGTTACCTCACAGCAAGAGGTTCTCCCGTTCGATTCTCGGCTGGGCCTGGGAGTGCCTTCTGTGTGGAGTCTGCATGTCCTCCCCGCGGTTGGGTAGCATCCGAAAGACATGCGTGCATAAATGGGCGTACCTTCGTTGAAGGTTGGGCATCGAGCTGGCACCTCGGCGTTTCGTAAAAATCTACTGCCAATCATTAGCGGACCAGAGTTCTGCTGTGGCGACCCCTTACCGGAAAATGCTGAAAGACAAACAAGTACTATTTTTATAGTATATGAATTTATTCACATGGTATAAAGTAAAGTTTTCTCAGTTACTTTTAAATGTAATTGAGATACTATTGTAAACAGGTACAGCTGTTTTTTTTCTTCCTTCCTTCTCAATCTTCTTGTTCAATTTTAAGAAATGTAGGCACTGCTATGTGCAAAAAAATGTTAAAAGAGCATGACAAAGAAAAATTAATGTCTTTTCTCATTTTTGCATGGATGAATGACTGGATTAAAGTCCTTAGCTTGATCTAGTAATATGTTTTAAGAGAAAGCAAGTAAATGAAAAAGAATATTGAATAGTATAAGCCTTTTTCTAGCAAATAAATGTATGCTTAGTAGCAATTCTGTATCTGGTCCTCATGTCTCCATGGAGACAATCTGATAAAGAGAAATTGGCTAGAAAAAAAGCAATATTGGTTAGGAGATAGAAATAAAAAGAGAGAGTGGCTAGGAGATAATGCTGTATGAAAGAATTTAGGTGTGTTCCCAGCTGGGAGAGCTATAAAGATAAGACAAAACCATGCAACATTTAATAGAAGCACCGGCTGACCATGCATCTTAGCGTGGATAACCTTTCTTTTAGGTTAACGCAAGTGTGTAAGTGTGGCTTTTAGTTTGGGACATTTGCTTCTCTTAGGTGGGTGAAACTTCAGTATTTGAAGATGTATATAATTGTGTGTGTTAGTATTAAGTTAATAGGTTTTAGGGGGTTTTGGGGGTTTTTCTTTTTTTTTGAGGGCTTTCAATAAAGCAGAAAAATTTTGTAAGATGTGACATGGGCTGAAATGGATATGACAAGAAACAACTTTATAAAAGTTCAACCTGCCAAACAGTGAATGCATGCAACACAAAAGCTGGAGCTAGACATTTAACAAAAAAGCTGTTGTACAAAATAGATGGGAATAATAACTTTTTAATACAGTGATACTTTCTGTAATGTCTTTAAATGTAAATGGTCTTACAGATAAATACAAGATAAAAACAAAAAAGAAAGAGTAGAGAACTACATTAAAAATGTTGAGTACAAATAGCTATGCTACAGGAGATGCACTTAAAAAACAACTGAATGTGTGAATTTGATAAAGAAAGGTTTTAATGATGGTTATTCAGTGGAATGCCTGAGGCAAAGAAAAAGGGGCATACTTATATTAAGGTGCTCCAGTAGTGATAGAAGATGGCAACAAATATAGTAATTGTAGATTTGTAGTACTAAGGGGCTACTGGAAAGGGAGAAGGATTACATTGGCATGCATTTATATTCCAGCTAAAACTGCTATAATGATGCTTAAGACAAGTTAGGGAGAAATAATCAACTTCCGTCAAGGAATATTACTTGTAGATGGAGACTGAAATAAAATGTGATTTGCAGCAGTGGAGATGTGTATGGGGTGCTTAAAAGAGAAAGTATAACAAAGGAGGGTAGATTTTTGAACAAATTTAAGAAAATATTTAGCATGGTAGATGTGAATTCAGTACTAGGAGTTTGGAGTGAATTTACATATTTCTCAAGATGCAAAAATTGAGCTAGGCTAGACAGAATGTACATTTCACAAGAACATGTGCATTTAATTTAAGGTGTTTTGATACACACCTAATAACCATTTCAGATCATGTGCCAATAATTAAAAACGCAGGATAATGAAATAAAAATGAGACACCGTCTCTTTCCCACCTATCTGTTAAAAAGAGAGGAATTTAAAGAATGGGTAATGGAAATTACTCAGGAGCTATTACAGAATATAGAAATTTCTTCTAAAAATATAGCTAGGGAGTGGATTAAAATTAAAGTGGAGTTTAAAAATAGTGTGGAAGTAAAAAAAAAAAAAAGGGGGGGGAACCATGGTTAAGCAGTAGCAAGAATTATTTAGAGGTACTGACCATATTAAAGTATTGAACAATATGGGGAATCTCACAGAACAAGAAGAGGTGCAACTGGGGAATGCTAAACCAAAAATAAGGGATTACCTTGATTAATATGCATGGGATTAGAAAGATTGCTGTTAATCAACTATATATATATATATATATATATATATATATATATATATATATATACTGTAGAACACAACAACTTTTAAATTAGTGACTTGGGCAACAGAAAGTAGAAAGGGCTGTTGCCAGGCTTTATAACATAACAAGAAAGGTAACAAGAGGTTTGTAGAGGTATTAGAAATATTTTTCGAAAATTCTATGAAAGTTTGTATAAAGCAGAGAAATGTGGAAATTAAGAAAAGATGCAAATGGAAATGCTTATGGAATAATTAAATATGCCAGGATTAGAGGTAGATGAGACTCAATTACTAACATTTAGGATGGGAGGATATGAGATAAAAATGGTGAAGTATAACAATCTACAGGGAGGTCCCCAGGAATGGATGGTACTCCTGTGGAAGTGTGGAAGCTCGGAGGGAAAAACTGATAAAGATCTGGAAGGTTTTGTTTAACAGTGTTTTAAGAGGAGGAGAAGTACCAACATCCTAGAAGAAAGTGGTGGTAGCTGTAATACTTAGAGGTAGAAATCCATCCAATCCAGCTTCGTACAGGTTAATTTCAATACTAAACCAGGATAATTTAAGTGTTTATGCATGTAATGGCTAAAAGAATGGCAAAAGTGATGCCAAAATTGGTAGATATGGATCAGTGTGGCTTTGTGGAGGGGAGTCAAACATTTGGCAACATTAACAGAACACTGATCCAGAGAGAAGCAGAATGTAAGAAAATACCACTGTTGTGGGTCTTGATGCAGAGAAAGCATTTGACAAAGTAAGCTGGGACTTTGAGCAGGGCAATGGAAGCATTTGCATTCCCTGGAAAAATTATAAGGTTGATTAGGAGAATGTATGAGGGATTGGAGACGAACATTAAAGTGCATGGGGTCCTCTGTGATAAATTCTGCTTGAGCAGAGGAACCAGACAGGGTGTCCTCTTTCTCCTTTGTTGTTTGCATTATGTTTAGAGCTATTGGCAAAGAAAATAAGGGATTGAGAAAATTCAAGGATATAATTGGTATGGTAGTCAAGAAAAGCTGGCTGTATTTGCAGATGATATTATTTTATAACTGACAAAATCAGAAAAGGACATTACAGTGTTGTGGAACATTTTTGACAATTTCATATCCTTTTCGGGATACATAATTAATGAAGGTAAAACAAAGGCAATATCAGTAAATTATATACCCACACACAAACTGTTTCAGTAATATCCATATTTTTGGGGACATGGTAAAATGAAATATTAGGAGGATGGATTAAAAATGATTTCAATGTGGTAGCTAAAGATATGTGGGAAGAGACTAAACAAAAGATAATAGAAAAACAGAGAAACTGGAAGCTCTGTTATTTTAGATATGAATAGTAAGAAACAAGCAGTTAAAATGTTTTTACTCCCTTTATTCTTATACACAAGTCAGGCATATTGTTATCAACCAGATGGGAAGTTGTGGATAGCAATTAATAAAGAGCTGAATGTTTTTTTATCTGGGTGGGAAAAGACGGCAAGAGCCAAGTGGGATAAGCTGATTCTTCCAATAGAACAAGACTGATTGGGATTACCTGAGTTGAATGGGTATTTGAGCTACACAGTTAAGATTGCTATATGTGGAACAAGCAGAAACCCATAATTCAAAGTGGAAGGGGGTGATGATGAAACAGGGGGAAGGTCAAGAAACAAGGAGAGACTGGAGTTTTGTATTCAGATCTTTAAGCAGAATAACAATAATCATACAGAATATTATATTCAGGAAGTATTCTAAGAACTAAGTTAAAACGGAAATGGAGAAAGATTCTGCTGATATGGATGTCTGTGCTTAGGAATACAGACTGTATGCAAGAGGGAGCTGGAATTTATTGGAGAAAACTGGCAAAGGAACCAAGGTACTGGGAGCAAATAACTAGACAGGGAAAGGATGGGAAGACCCCATGAATTTATTTGGACTGCAGTTTAGAGATTGCCTGCCCTATAAAGGACTGATAACCGAGTATAGACAAGAGAAAGAAATAGGGGGTCCTAAATGAAAGACCAGCATTGACAGAGTTTTTAGCAGAATGTAGAACAGAAACTGCTGTTAAAAAAAGGAATAATTAGTAGAGCATATAAAATATTGCATGATAACTATAAGAATCAATTAGAGCAGGTTAGAAAGGATTGGGAAGAGAGCTAGGATAAGCAAGTCACAAAGAAACAATGGGGCATGTGTCTGTCTCCCAAATATGCAACAAAATGTAGAAGATTTATGATTTTTGCTTGGAAATTTGTACACAGATTTTTTTATACCCCAAGTAGACTCCAGAGAAATTTTCCTCTGGTAGAAGGCAAATGTTGGAGGTTTGATGGGGAAGAAAGACTTAATTGGGAACATATTTTCTGGGTGTATAATGAGCTGGCAGACTTTAAAGATTCCTTGCAGACTATTCTGTCAGAGATACTGAGTGAGCAAATTGGTGCAACTAGGGAAATTATTTTTTTGAGTTATGGTACAGAATCCAAAATGCCTAGACATGCAGTAAGGCCTTGCTGAGTCATTATGGTGGCTGCCAAAAAAGCAGTTATTAGAAAATGGAAATCAAAGTCTAAACCAGCTATACTAGAAGTAGTGGATATAGTAACAGAGATAAAACAACTGGAAATGGGATCTTTAAAAAGGGGTAGGACTCAATTATATAGGAAAAATGGGAATTGTGGGAACAATACATACACGAAAGAATGAGGTTTAAAAGAAGGGAGGACTCGAATGAGCTATGCAATGCTTGGCAATGATTGGGATGATTATAAGTGATGTGTAGTTTTTGCAACTACAATTATTTCTTAATGGTTTGTGATTTAAAATACTTGCAGCTGGGATTGTGTCAGTGTGGTTTGTTTTCATTCATGAAAATGTATGCTTGCCTATGTCAAAAGTGGTAATCTAATAAAGATGTTTCTTGTTTAATTAAAAGAAAATATTAGCCAGAATGTATGTTGGGATCATGCCCTCTATAATTCTCATGATTCCTCTTGTCAGGTTGCACATGAGAAGGATTCAGTGGTTTCTAAGAAACACACAGACTCAACATTGCATCCTTTGGAATTTCAGATTCCAATCTTGTGCTTTGTAAAAAGGGAACTGCACTGATGGAGTCAACAAGTACAAGTAAATACAGGTATCCCCTTTTCTCCTCTACCTTCAAATCAGTTTATAACTACACATGCCTCATTTTGCTGATTTTTTTTTTTACTGTATTTGTCTGCACTTTAAGTAACTATTACATAGCATAGACTAGATTCATATCTGCTGAATCTAGACAGTATCGTTACACTTGAGCACTATTCCAACCACCTTACATTAGGAGGGCCCTGCCTGCACCGTTGTGGCAGAAGTGTGGAGTCTGAGCCTTATCTGAGTTGGAAATTACTGGAGGGAAGCTTATTTTGTGCTTTCCCATTGGTAGTTTAGCTTAAAAGTGTTTAATTTCACCTGTATGTAAGCCTCACATTTGCACGTAGCTGCGCAACGCTCAGTGGGGTTTAGCAGTGTCCTGTATAGATGCAAATGTCTTGAAAGACATCTTTCTCCTAGACATCTGCTAGTTAACCGTCCCAAGCTTCCCATCATCATTGTGGAAAACTCAGTTACACACTGAGAAGCATTGCCATAGTTTTCACCCCTAGCATTCAATAAAATAAACCCCATTGTTAATCCTAGAGCAAAATCTGGTCAAACAAGCACACTCCTAATAGTAGTTACAGTAAAAACATATCATAATGGACAAGTCAGTTTCCAGCCATTTCTCCAGCCAGTATGATTGACATAGGCATCCTGAGACAGTGTAGTAATTGCCTCAAGTGTACTGACAGCCACTTACTCCTAAAATAAACAAATACAGTATGTGAGAGATGTAATGACATTATGAATTTGGAATCGGTTCTCTCTCATAACAACAAACCAGGCATCAGACAGGTTGTCAGCACATACACATCACCTCTCGCACAAAACAATGTCACAACACATAAACCCACATACACGGAGGTATTCGGTAGAAGCCTACCAAAAGATCAAAGTCCTCCCAAGCACAAACCACTTGTACACACTGCAAAGCAAATAGAATCCACTACATACAACATCACACACACCAGTGTCTCAGCAAATAAGCTTGTAAAGCAAAACACCTCAAAACCAAATGCCCTAGTGTTAGGGAACTCCATAGTGAGACACACACATGTCTCCCCTAACCAGGCAGGACAAGGAGAATGTCATGATCAGCTGCCTGTCAATTGCCACGATCCATCAAATCACACATGCAGTCAAGTCACGTAACAACAATTACCGCAATGAATCTGTCATAGTACATGTTGGGGTGAATGATTTAAGACGTACTTTTCTGGACTTTATGAAGAGAAACATGATTGGACTTTCAGATAACGTGTCTCAGGCAGCTATGTCCCTAGCCCAAAGCAGCATTCTGCCTTGACCCAGGATGATTCTACAATGTACACAAAAATGATTAGCTTCAACAATTGGTTTAGCTTCTAGTGCCAGTCCAGGGGGATCCAGTATCTGTCAGCCTGGAAAACATGGTTGACAGACCACGCTGCTTTACCAGAGATGGTTTTCACCTCACTCTTCTAGGCTTTTGGATACTGGCAAAGGCATTTACCTCCCCCATAGTGCCTTTTTAAGCAATATCAAAACAGAATTTCCAGTGTAAAAAAAATCCACTCAAGACGAACTCAAGGTCATGCTGTTTAAAGTTAGGAACCTAAACAGGAAACTGCACTCCCTGGAAGCACTCCTCACCTTGGAAGATGATAGCATCTGTAGAGTCACTGCAACATGGTTCAAGGCCACAGAGAATACCCTGGCCGTGCAAGGCTGTAATGCCTTCCACACATTCTGACCCCAAAACAAGTGTGAAAGCACCAAAGACTGAGGTGTATCCGTCTTCATTAAAGCCAGATACACCTCTAGACTGGTTAAAGAGTACGACTGTCTTGAGCTACTCCAGGTCCAACTAACTATAGGTAAAGCACCCTACCACATCATTGCTAGCTACAGGTCCCTCACCATGAACCAAAAAAAGCATACTACCTACCTTAGACTTAGAGTCACTTATTATGCAGCCAAACACTTTGGTTGTGGGTGATTTCAGCTATCTTTCCATTGACAGAGCGACTTAAACCAGCACAAACATGCTCACCCTGAGGTTCCTGGACTTTGTCAGTACAAATGCCCTGGAACAGCTAGTCTGCAAAAACACGGCTTCTATGGTACCAGATAACATACCAGGCTACTTACTAAACAATCTAAAACAAGACCTAATGGAACCACTTGGCACTCTCACCTCAGCCTGAGTGCTGGCTTTGTTCCAGCAGAGTGGAGAACCGCAACAGTATTCCCCTTACTCAAAGGGGGTCCATCAACCGACCCTGGGAACTACAGATCCATAAGCCTAACCATCCGTATCTGCAAGGTCATGGGAAGAATCATCATGGACCTTATCAAAAAGACATAGGTGACCTTCAAACTCTTGAACCAACACAGTTTGGCTTCATTAAGGGTAGATCATGCTCATTGAACCTGGTGGACTTCCTTGAGAATGTCACTAAAGCCCTGGATGAAGGCAAAGCAGTACAGACTGCCTATCTTGACTTAGCCAAGGCTTTTGACACAATCCCACACTCCGTTATCATTGAGAAACTCTCCCATCTGAGGATTAACCCATACGTCACTAGATGGGTAGCCAACTGGCTCACCATAGAATGCATACTGTCAAAGTTGGGGATTGCACCCCTACCAGTAGACTAGTTACTAGTGGCGTACCACAGTGATCTGTGCTGGGCTGTCTACTGTTTAGAATCTATTTCTCAGAAGTCCAGGCAAATGTAGATGGCCTGTAGCTTAACAGGTTCACTGATGATTGCAAACTGGGTGCAATCATTGAGTCTCCAAATGACGTTAACGTATTACAAAAGGGACTAATGCAGACAAATGATTGTTGCCAAAGCCATGGAGTAAAATTAAAAGCAAAAAAGTGCATTATTATCCCCTTTAGCAAAGAAGTCCCTGCAAATTACAATATTGACAGCACCCCCCCCCCCCCAAGCTCCAACCCAATGGTGTGAGATTTGGGAACAGAGGTTGATAGCAATCTAAACTTCGATCACCATGTGTCCACAGTGGTAAGGAAAGCCTTCTACATTGCTCATCTCATAAGGAAGGGCATCATATCCAAGACAAAAGATGTTGTAACTCCTCTGTACTTGACCCTCATCAGACCACTGATATAGTACAACACTCCCTTTTGCATGTAGCTGACCAGACACCTGCAGCAGCTGGAGGGACCGCAGATGTTTTTCACTAGAAAATTTAGGGCATCCAAAACATAACCTACATGGAAAGACTAAAAGCCCTGTTACTGCACTGTGTCCAATAGGCTGCTGAGAAGCAACTTGTGCCTGGCCTACAGAGCAGTCTCTGACCCTGCCCTAATGGAAATGCTGCACATCTGCAAATCAAATGGGACAAGAGTCACTTGCTTTGGGGATCTCATCCTAGCCTGTGATATTAACAGAACATGCTGGAGAAGACAGATACATCTGCCAGAGATTGCCGCTCCTCTGGAATCCATTCTGAATTCACAAGAAACAGAGCTCCTCAATAACCCTATTTAAGCCCAACCCAGATAACTGGATGGGAGACAATAAATTTACCCCAAGGTTGGCACCTATGTTCCTCATGAACAGGGGCAGTCAGTGCTGATCATAGACACACACTGCAAATAACAATCATCTAACCAAAGTCAGTTAGGGAACACTGGTATAACATGGCTAGGATTGTAAAGGACTTGGAGCCATTAGCCTAGTAACTTCCTGTTAACCAATATTTTGCAGGGGGGAGTGCAGTTTCAATAGGTGTAAAGGTGCAAGGCCTTGGGGACTCCACAGACAGTTCAAAGTGCATAAATGTCAAATAATGCTGGCTGTGATCCATGCCTTAATCTTTTCCTCATTTGTGGTCCCGAGGACCTCTTCAGTTGATTACCGACAACACTGCAGTAAAGTGGTGCATAAAAAAGAAAGGGGTACAAAGTTGTACCCTCTGTGCAGACTGACAGTAATTGTTTGGGAGGTAACTCTTCAGTACTAATTTAAGAGGGCAAGATGCGGACGGAGGAGAGGAGCCCCCACCACCCCAAACTGGGAAGCCTGCCCGCTTGCGCTGTGAATGGGAGGGAGGAGGCACATGTCTGGCCCATCCCCACCCCCGGAGGCGGTCAGTTGTACTGCCACTCAACTCCTGTCCCCATTCACCGGGCCTGCATTGGCTCTCTGCTGCCCGGAGTCATGTGGTAGTGGGGGCGGGTGTGAGGGCCGGGGGAAGGGTGGCACTTCTGTCCATTCCAGTGGCACCCACCCGCAACCATGCTTGAAACGTGACCTCAGATAGATGTGGTGACCCGCTGAATTTAAGCATATTACTATGTGGAGGAAAAGAAACTAACCAGGATTCCCTCAGTAATGGCGAGTGAAAGAGGGCGGGGTTCAGCGCCGAATCCCCACCCGGGCAACGGTCACAGAGAAATGTGGTGTATGGAAGTCCATCTCCTTGGCGATGTCCAGGGATCCCAAGTCCTTGTGATCAAGGCTCAGCCCGCGGACGGAGTAAGACCAGTGGGGGCCCCTGGCACATTGGGATCAGGTCTTCCCAGAGTCTGGTTGTTTGTGAATGCAGAACAAAGTGGGTGGTCTAAGGCTAAACAATGGCATGAGACCAGTAGTGGACAAGTACCATAAGGGAAAGTTGAAAAGAACTTGAAGAGAGAGTTCAAGAGGGTGTGAAACTGTTCAGAGGTAAACGGGTGAGGACCACGTGCTCCGCCCTGAGGATTCAACTCAAGCTTCCTACATTCCGTCAGAGCAAAACATAGTGACAGACAAACTGAGCAGTAGAAAGACAGACCTTCACAAATTGAAATTGAACAAGGGGGTCTTCTAGGATTTGAACACAACTAGATTTGTTTCCCTTATTTCAAAACAGACAACTGAGACAATTCTGCTTCAGAGCTGCTTGCAAGCAGGCCTGTAAAAAAATTTCATTCCCGTGGAAGGAAACTCTCCTTTATGCATTTCTACCCTTTCCATGGATATCCAGTGTAATTCTGAAGATTCAAAAGGATACCCCAGAAGTCATTGTGGTGACTCCCTGTTGACCCAGGCAACATTTGTTCTCCTTTGTATAGAATTGGTTAAGGACAGTTACCACAAACTACTTCACAACCTGTACCTTCTCACACAAGATGGAGTGTTTGATGCACCCCAGTCTCAGATATATTCAACTAACTGCCTTGAAGATTCAGCTCTAATTCCTTTAAGACTCCTCTTTTCAGTGGAGTTGCAGCAGTTACTAAAGGAGCCAAGAAAACCTTCTACTAGAAAATCTTATCTTGGCAAGTTAAAAATATTTTCTAGTTTGTGCCTATAATAAAGGCTCAATCAGGGATTATATACCATTAGTGTTCAAATATCAGTGTGAATTACTTGCGCCTCTTCTTTCGTACTTTTCTGTCAAGGTACATCTTGCAGGCTAGATTCTCCTCTTTCTTCAATATTTTTTGCAAAACAGTTTCTGAAAGGGGTGTTACAGCTGAGACCTCCTTGCAAATAGGTTGCTCTTTCTTGGTAACTCAACTTTGTGCTGAAAAAGTTAACTTTATCTCCATTTTAACCAACACATCAAGCATACTTAAGGTTCATTACATGGAAAACGTTTTGTTCATTGCATTGATATTTGAAAGAGGAGTATCTGAGTTGCAAGCTCTGATTGTGGGTGAACCCTATCTGGTCTTCCACAAGGGATAGGGTGTCATGAACAAATCCCTCAATCTGAAGTAGTTAACTTCATTTGATAAGCAACCTGTGGGTTACGGATCCGAGCCGGCAACATACCAAGCAAAAAGATCCGAGCTCCAAGCTCCCCCCCTACCCCCTACCCATATTGGACTGCAACCTGCTTCCAATCCTCAGATCTCATTTGCCGCGGCTTCACCAGAACGGGATTCTTCAGCTCCGGGCAAGTGTTAGGGTTTTCCTCTAAAGCTTGGTTTGTGTGTGCCCTTTTAAATGCTTTGAGGTAAATTGTTAATTGGCCAAGATATTTATTGGGTTTTTCGTGTTTTGAAAGTTGAAAACTTTCATTTAGCGTAGGCATCCCTTTCCCGCCTGTCGTGTGTGTGTTTTCTTTAGAATGTCAGAAAGTGACTTTCTCTAAGTGCACAGAGTGTGGCCACAAGCTGTCTCCAGCCGATGGTCACACTCTGTGTGTAGTTTGCTTGGAGGTGGCGCATTTGTCTTCTGGCTGCAAGATTTGTGTGGCCTTCAACCCCCGAGCCCTGTGGGATTGCAGGAATAAGTTGATTCTGGCGTGTCTTCTACCCGCAGAATCGACTTCTGCTTCTTCTTCCTCTTCAGTTTCCTTACCAGCCACGGCTGTGGCTGTTCAGCCTTCTGGCCCTTCTCCCCTGTCTGGGACTCCCTCCCTCCTTACCACAGGGAGCAAAAGTGGCTAAGAAAATTACCACAGGGAGCAAAAATGGCTAAGAAAATTAAAGAAAAGCACAGGGATACAGAGAGACATGCGGATAAGGATAAAGATAGAGAGAGGGGCCGCAAGCAACAGGCCGAGTTAGATCCAACGGCCCCTCCTGCTAAAGTTATCTTGTCTCCAGTAAAAGTTCCCAGACCATCCTTTCCTCAGCTCCGTTCACCACGTTTTTCTCCGGAGCCAGAGGAGGAAGGCTAGACCACCTGTCTTCGCGTCGGCTCTCCCAGCTGGCATCCTCCAGATCAACCAGAAGCATCTCTGAAGCAGACATGGATCGGATGATGTGCAGGTTTCTACAAACCCAAATGCAGATGGGGTATTGCTTCCCAGTGTGGGGAGTCCATCACTTCAGATCGCTGGGTGCTGCGAATAATATCCATAGGCTGTTCTATTCCCTTCGTAAATAAACCCCTTACACAAGGCGCCTCCCGGATGTCCCACCCACTCAGAGGGAGGCCGCGGCCTTGGAAATACAAAAACTACTAGAAAAAAGAGCCATCCAGCAGGTACCCCCAGACCAGTCCGGATCAGGCATCTATTCCAGGTTCTTTTTGGTGCCAAAAAAGATGGGGGACCTAAGTCCGATTCTTGACTTGTGTACAATGAACCTGTTCGTTGCCAGGGGAAACGTTCTGGATGGTCACGCTTCAATCCATCCTGCCCTTCCTGCAGGAGGAAGACTGGTTGTGCTCGATAGACCTCAAGGATGTGTACTACCATATTCTGAGGGACAGGTGATCCAGGAGGTTCCTCCGCTTTCGGCTAGGAGCCAGTCATTATCAATTCAGGGTGCTACCCTTCAGTCTCACCACAGCCGCCAGGTTGTTCACCAAGGTCATGGCAGTTGTAGCGGCCCACCTGAGACTTCAGGGCATTTGGGTCTTTCTGTACCTGGATGACTGGCTTCTCACCACCCCACCAGGCATCTACTCTTGCTAGCCAGAGATTTCTTTCTCCGGATATCAACTCGGCTAAGGATTACCATAAACCTAAGGAAGTCTTCCCTTCAACCTGTTCAAGTGTTAGACTTCATAGGGGTGAGAATAGATTCTTGCCAGTTCAGGGCATTCTTAACCCCGAGACAGACTACACAGCCTGACACTTCATGTGTTAGTGCTCCTGCAGTCCCCTGCATCCCCTGCAGAATTGGTCCTGAGAGCCTTAGGGTCCATGGCAGCAGCTATCAACCTGATCCCTTGTGCTCATCTGCATATGAGAATTTTACAGTTCAGTGGTCAATTCTTCATCAGCCTCTAGGTTTTCCGATCCCTCTGAGCAGAGTGTGCAGAAATGCTCTCAAGTGGTGGCTCCAATCTCGGAATTTGCAGGAGGGACGTCCCTTTCTTGCACACCAACCCCAAGCCACGGTGACCACGGATGCCTCCCGCATAGGGTGGGAGTGGGGGGTAATTGTTTGGGCAGGTCTGTTCAAGGCACGTGGACTCAAAACGAGACCGTTCTGCATAGAAATGTCCTAGAGATGAGAGCAGTCCTTTTAGTGTTGCAGGCCCTTCATGCTTATCTACCTCTGGGAACTATTGCGATCCAGTCAGACAATATGTGAATGGTCTGGTATATCAACAAACAGGGAGGAACCAAGTCTTATCCCCTTTGTCGAGAAGCCATGAGAGTTTGGGAATGGGCGATCTCCACCAACCGATTTCTGATAGCAACGAACATTCCGGGTCAGTCCAACATCTTGGCGGACAAATTGAGCAGAATTATCCTTTCTCCTTACGAGTGGTCTCTGAACCCTTGTGTAGCGGAACAGATCTTCCTCAAGTGGGGTCAGCCTTGCTGCGATCTCTTCGCATTGCCTTCCAACGGGAAGTGCAGCGAGGTTTTCACTGTAATCCCCCTGGGGGGGGGGGGAGCCCCAGAGGCACTCTTGTTCATGCTTGGCCACCCGGTCTTCTTTATGCATATCCCCCGCTCCCACTCATGATAAAGTTTGTACAGAAAGCTTGCCGGTTGGGGAGCAGATTGATCCTCATAGCTCCATTCTGGCTTCATCAAGTCTGGTTCCCCTGTCTATGGTCTCATCTCATAGCTCCCCCTTGGATCTTGGATCCCATTCCGGATCTAATTAGTCATCCCTCAGGAATGCTTCCTCCGAATCTGGACAGACTGCAGCTCACAGCTTGGCTGCTCCAGTTCCATTAATTGCTAGGACTCCCGGTATCTCTTCTGTTAAATCTGTCTTATTTGCGGCACATAAATCCTCTACCAGGAAAATTTATTCTAGCAAATGGAAACACTTCTCCATTTGGATTTCACAGAGAAATCTAGATCCTTTTACCGCTCCGATCCCAGCAGTATTAGACTTTGTCTCATATCTTCCAGCAAGGAGCCATCTCCTCCACAGTGAAGGTACAGCTGGCGGCTATTTCTCATTTCCCATGTAGGAGACAATTTAGGCTCCCTCGCTGCTGCCAGAATTTGTACGACCTTTTTGAAAGGCACTTTTCTTTTGTGACCCCCTATTAAGAATCCGTCACCACCGTGGAATCTGACTGCGGTTCTTCAGGCCTTAGTTGCGCCTCCTTTCGAGCCCTCAGCATCAGTTGAATTAAAATTTTTGTCATGGAAGACTGCCTTTCTGGTAGCTATAACTTCAGCAAGGAGAGTGTCAGAGCTGCAAGCTCTTTGTATGAAACCCCCATACTTGTGTTTCATAAGGACAGGGTGTCTCTCAGGACTAATCCATCCTTTCTTCCTAAAGTTGCCTCTGAGACAAATATTAATCAATCTATTAATTTGCCTGTCTTTTTCCCTAATTTTCAGAACAAAGGGGAATACAAACTTCATTTGCTGGATGTTCACAGGCAGTTACGTTTTTATTTGCACAGGATGGCGGCCTTTCGCAAATCTGATCAACTTTTTGTTTCCTTTGCTAAACCCTTTTTAGGGAAACCAGTTTCAAAGGTGACTCTGGCTAGGTGTATTTCCCTTTGTATCCTACAAGCATACAGAGAGCTTGGTTTACCAGAACCAGTAGGAGTTAATGCTCATTCTACACATTCTATGGCGACATCTGCAGCATTCTGGTCTAGAGTTTCCCTGGATGACATTTGCTCAGCGGCTAACTAGGCATCTTCTCATACCTTTATTAATCATTATAAACTGGATTTGGTGTCTAGAGGAAGGGCTTCTTTTGGCTCTGCAGTGCTTCGGAATATCCTTCCTTAAGGACCTCCCAAGATTTCAGGTGGCTGGGGACTCTGTCCCACAGGTTGCTGATCAAATGAATTTAACTACTTCAGATAAAGAAGTTATGTACTCACCATAACGTTCCATCTGAGTAGGTAAACTTCATTTTTCAGCAACCGTCCCCCCCTCCTTCCCCCTTACCTTGGCGTTTTTTGCTGAACTCGATGTGCAGAGTTCACGAGTTAGAGGTTTGTTTAGGGGTCTCAGGTTAGTTTGTTGGTGTCATGTATGGAGTGGCAAACTCGATCTGAGGATTGGAAGGAAGTTGCAGTGCAGTATGGGTAGGGGAGGAGCTTGGAGCTTGGATCTTTTTGCTTGGTATGCTGCCAGCTCAGATCCGTATCGGATCAGTAACCTACAGGTTGCTGACAAATGACGTTTACCTACTCAGATGGCACGTTATGGTGAGTACATAACTTCTTTTTTATGCCCGAGGTGTTTTTAGAGTTTATTTTGAATCACTCCATCTATTCAGACCCTCAGGACCAGGGAGAAAAGATTATACATACTTTGGACGTGCATAGGTAGCTCAGATAATATCATGACAGAACCAAATCCTGTAGTAAAGCTGATCAACTGTTTATTTCCCATGTTAGGTCAAAGAAAGGATAGCCCATGTCAAAACAGACCATTCCCAGATGCTTGCCCTCTGCCATCGCCTTTTCTTATGCCCACCATAGTAAACCAATTCCAGGCAGTATCAAAGCTCGTTGCAAGTGGGCCCTTTCTTCGATGACATATTAGAAAGGGGTGCATTTGAAGTATTCTAGAGAAAGCTACTTGGTTCTCTGTGTGTACCTTTACATGGCATTACTAACTGGATTTCTCTTGTAGATCCACTGCTGGCTTTGCTAGGACCATTCTCCAGTGGCTCCTGCATTTATATCCTTTCTTTCTTCTAAGTTGGCTAAGCTTTGGTAATCAACCCTTATAGTCTAAAGGCTACTGCAATAGTGGAGAATGATGAACATAGTATTGTTGTGTAAGGTGCACTAACCCATAATAGATGTTAGATTGCCTCACTGCTACGGTAGCTGCAACCCCACCCTCCATCCACCTACTCTTGTGTATAGTTGTGGTTTTGGTACAAAGTAGGGTTGTGTTTGTTTCTACTTTATATCTTTTGTTACTATTGTATGTTTCACTCAGAATTGTTAGGGTCTTCTCTTCTTGTGTGGGCAAGGAAGTCCTGAAGAAATCATCACTCTGACTGCTTATTCCCTCCTTGGGATCAACAGAGTGAAGATTGGTTGGGGGGGGGTCTGCTGAGCTTTGTGAAGTTGGACAGTTGTTTCCTAGACAGGAAACAAGCTGTATAACCTAAAGGCTTCTGCAGACAGTGATGAATTCGAAATATTTTCTGTTATGGGCAAGTACAACCTACATAACTGTACTTTACAGAGTATGAGATGTACTTGACATAGTTAGCAGCAGCTCTGTAGATTATGGTGAAATGTACTTGACATAGTTCGCAGCAGCTCTGTAGATTATGGTGAAAGCATTGTAATACCTGTAAATGAAAGTAACAAATCAATACAGACTTGTATGTTTTGCTCACTTTTTGATACAGCCATTTTCATACTAAAGTTATAGAAGAGATAATGGTGCTGGATGGAAGAACAATGGCTTGTCGGAATTTACCCATTTTTAGCTGTTTTAAGGAAAGTACTGTAGTTAAGTTATGCATTTAAGTGACATTATTCTGTAACCTTACGTTTAGTAAAATAGTTGATATGGCACAACATACCTAACCAGTAACAGAATAACCGAAAGTGCAGATGTGTATATATTGCATTATGCTTAGATCCATCCAGCTATCCATTGCGACTTACAAAGAAATGAGATGCTGTTTGATCCCAGTCTGGCTATTCTGCTGGTGCTCCTTATCTTGAGCTCCTTCAAAAAAATCCCATAATTCCCTGCACTTGCTCTGTGCTCAGTTTTTTGTTTGCCACCCAAGTGATAAAATAGTTCTGTGCCTTATCAAACTAAGCGCTCCTTTTTTTTAATCTCATTGCAGTTGTGATCCTTCCTTTCTTCACCTTTACTTGGTCACTCATAACTTTATCAGCCTTTTATCACCTCTGTAAAAAAGTTTCTCAGCTCCTTTATCGGCATTAGATGAGGAGACCCAATGTCTTCTAGTCAGCCTTCCTTCCTTCCTCATCTTTAAGTATTGCTGTCCAATATCTGAGATTTTTTGTGTATTTTTGTGTAATTTGAGTACTTTAAAAATATTTGTGTGAGAGAACTGTTTTGCCATTTTACTGTTCCATTTGTTTGCAAATTGCTCCAATGAAAAGAGGCTTTAAGAATTATGACTACAAAATCCCACCCCAGGACACCCTTAATCTCTGATGTGCCTGGAGCTGGGACATTTATTAGTGGCACTGCACTATATGTACAACCTCTGGCTATAAAAACAAACTGATTCTCAAGGGTTATCATCCCCTGAACCTCAAGTATGTCAATGGGGACAAGTCAGGAAAAAACTCAAAGATACGGGCAGAAAAAAAAGAAAAAGAATCCAAGAAGATGAAATTTTAAGATTTGGGCCTTTCATCGACAATGAAGCACTTCAGGTAAGAACCTATGCATCCATTAGCTGAAGTGACCTCTCTGTTCAGCTACCCTTTCAGCTCATTTGAAGATGATAGTAGTTCAAGACAAGTCAACAAAGAAAGCTTTGGCAAACACTCCTCTGAGAAAAGCAGTCCAGACTTCCATCTACATCTTCTTTTGGTTTACCATGTCTTTCAGGAGTGCTTCAGATGTAGACTCAGATTGAAAGGTAGATCGGGTTGACACAGAATCCCCTATACAACTCCTTTGCTGGTCCCTGTTTTAGTGTGGGTGGTTTTTGAGCCAAGAGCTTAGCTAGGGCCCTTTCTGCTTGGTGCCCACAAGTTTTCCCACCTCTGCACCAACCAGTATTCATCTGACTCACTGTATGCCAAGATCTTCTGCACTGAGTCACAGAGCTGACAACTTAACATTGGTCCTTTGTTACCATCTTCTGTACTGATTTGTTTGGCACCAGTTTCTGTATCCAAGTCTTCAGGGTTCAACAGGGTGGCTATGGTCTTTATTTTGGATTCATCAGTCTTTGGTGTCAGTCCACCCTTCCAAGTGCTATTTATGTCCACATCAGTGGGGATGGACAGTGCACTGAATTTCAAGTCTCTGATCTTGACAGACTTGAGGTTGGCCTGCAATGTTATATTGTGGATGATGATTACCTCCTCCTGTAGAAGGCCTAAAGAAACTCTGTCTGAATCATATCCAGTTCCTGGCACCCAATAATCAGTCCTGTAGTCATCTCATCAGTCTTCCAGTGGACAACGCAAGATGGAAAGCTTCAAACAGCCTCTCCAGGCTTAAAGAGAACACTCAGGGGAACTCGGATAAGCCCTTTGGATAAAATAATGTGCAGAAGACTCTTCCACGTAGATATCAGACACTAACTTGAATGATCAAGAAGGTTTCCTGAGATGAGGTTTTGGCCCACTGACCTTCTCTGTCAGGATGAAGAGGTGTTATTTTGAGGCAGGAAGAGGCTGCACCTTTTTCCTTTTGGATAGCACCTTCTGGTGACATGGACATCAGGAGAGCATGGCATGGCAGGAACCAGACTTTGACTGTCCTCAGAAAGCCAGATAAGATGCTTTATCCCCCTAAGGATGGCTGTCACTGGGCCAAGGGCCTTCTGGTGGACATCATGATTGTTGCAGCAGCCACCAGGAGATTGCTGCTGTCTACACGCCAAAAAATGAGTCTAGAGGTTTATTGTGAATTGTAGTGAAAACCACAATGCAGAGGTGGGTGTTAGCAAGAAGGAAAGATGCTGTTGCTATAAACACTTGGTTCGAGACTCCTCAGATTACCTGCAGCATGAATCCAAAAGAGATTGCTTCAAAACCCACAACAGCAACCCTTTGACTACTGTAACAGGATCTGACTGCAGCAGAGGTGGCCACATCAGTGAACACTGACCCAGACGTAGGACAGGTACACAAAACCATTGCTGTTTTGGTCCCTTTTCTGGCAAATGGTCCCAACTTCCCTCTAGGCTTACCTGGCTACTTCCCTGTGGGACAGTCTGGGCCACTTGTCTCTCCATTCAGCTGCAAGGATGACCAATCACGCAAGCCATCTGGCCAAGAGAAATTGTAACCCTTTTTCTACCCACTTCCTTGTCAAACATTGCTGCATCCATAACCCAACAGTCTCTGTCGTCTCTCTAACTTGCTGGTTCTGTTTGGTCTCATGATTTAATGACTTACATTTTTTAAGCTGTCATGAATGCTAAAATGCATATTTTTTATGCATACATACACTGCTTCATTCATTGCTGCCATTAAAAGTAAATAATTCTTGACCCCCCCCCCTTTTTGCATCCAGCTTCCCCAGCCCATCTCTGAGATCTATGAGTGAAACTCGGACATGGCATACATGCAGCGATTTCTAAGGGTGCAGCCATTTAGCTTATTTTTCACCAAGATGTCCATATGAATCTGTCTTCTGTCCTCCCATTTAGCTACTCTTGTCATAGAACCTGTACTAGATGGCGGTCACATGGGGATACAGGAGAACCCCATTTATTCTGCTGAAGGCAGGAGTGGGGACCTACTTTGGAAATTCTGTGCTAGACATCCACAGGCAGGTTCCAAACAGTCTTCAGTCTATTCATATTTCCATCATTTTTATGGGTGGTGGTGTGGCATCTTAAACCTCAGTCTTGCCCTCACCTCATGTCACTGTACTTGCAGGGATACTGGCATTTTATCCATCATACGTTCTTTTGCTTTTAAAATTGAACATTTGCACATACTTTTTCTGTATGCATCCCCGGTTTGTATTTAGGATGAAATTGTAAAAGGTACTTACAGAAGCTTTCAAAAAGGTGGAGTTTTTTTTAATAACTATTTTGTATGTGTTCTTTTCTTTAGATTTTTACCAGCTACATTGATCTGCTATATCCTTCAGAAGACAGAATCGATAGGTTACGAGATTCATACTTCTTTACTTGTGACTGCAAAGAATGTACCTTGAGGACGAAGGTGAGTAGAGTAAATGAAGGCATAATGTTTTAACTGTGCGTAAAAAGGTAAGATCAGATGCAACCTGCTTGATTATATGTGCAGACGTGAAAGTGGCACTTCTCTAGTGTGGTGTAGACTCTAACTAGGGGCCACGTTCCAAAACTTCAAGTAACATGGATCATGTATAATTCTTGCTGACATAGAGGTAGAAGTGACTGATCTCTCAGCGGAGTATGTGCTGTCCTGATTTTATAGCTTGCCAGCCACAATACTAAAGTCAGGTTTTTAGCACAGTCAGCAGGTTACTATTATGCATTATCCTACAGTTGTACATGTGCTTGTTTTATCTCCCACATGCAACTATTTTATTAATTTGTCTGTAATGACTCTCTTCATGTCTAACCCCTTTTAATCATCTGACTGTATATGTCACAGAAGGTTGTACCATATGTAAAACACAAACTAAAAAAATTCTAAACAGGTGCAGAATACAGTTTTTAAAGCATTTGTAATATACCACCAAGAAAATAAATGGAAAAAGGCTACCCTTTTTGTGAAGAAACAAAAATAAAGCAGATGAAACAAGAGAAGCTAATAACTAAATAATATGAGTTTATTTGTAAGTGCTTCTGTCTCTCTTATATGCTACTAAAAAGAGCAGGAGACTTCATCAGACTGATTAAAAGCCACAGATATTGATGTAATTTTTGAATGCCATCAGAGGTAGTGGGTTAAGCACTAGTATTGAATTTAAATGTGTTTTTAAAAAGAAGAAAAAATACAGTAACTGTAAGTAGCATAGTTGATCCTATTCATTCGGTCCATCCAATTCGACACATGGGTCCTCTAGCCACTGCACAGGTCCAGTCTGTCAAATTTAGTGCTCCAGCCTCATGCTATTTAACATTCTTTCCTTCCCATGATGTCATTGTCCCCTAACTAACTCGGGTCTCATTTGATACCTTTCTGTGTGGCAGCAAGATCTGGGAAGGTAAGTCTTCCACCTCAAAACTTTCATTTTTATTGGTTGGTTCTGCTTAAAACTATTGTTTTCTTTTCTCCTTTCTTTAGTGTTACTCTGAGTTTGTAGAATTTCTTAAAAATGTTCCTGTCACTTTAACCTCTGCCTTCTCATTGATGTTTTCACCTTCCTTCCCTTCTCCTTTTAAGGGTTCTGAGTGTTGTTTGATTAGTGTGTGTATGTGTGTGTGTGTGTGTGTGTGTGTGTGTGTGTGTGTGTGTGTGTGTGTGTGTGTGTGTGTGTGTGTCTGTCTGTCTGTCTGTCTGTACATATATATAAGTATTTAGTCATTAGTGCACTCTTCGGTTAGTGGTAGTAGTTTGTAGTTAGCATTTAGTAACACTTTAGTTGAGTAGTATTTTGTACTTAATGTGTTAAGTGTTCTGTAGCTTAAAAAAGGCAGAGGGGAGGTTGGTCAGCCCCAAAACTTTCTATGGATGAGTCAGTGTTCCTGGAGGCTTTTGGCACGGGCCCATCTACGTCCTGGGTGTCCCCGCCGGCAGATCCCTTAGTGGATCTTATCACCATGTGGCCATGGAAGGAGCCTGACACCATAAAGCCAATACCTAAACTCCCGGACAAGATTCTTTCTCCACCCTCAGACAGACAGGCATGGTATAAGGGATCCCCTGTGGACGCTGTGGTGGTTGCAGCCGCCACCAAGAGGGAACTGGCTCAAGAAAGTCCCTCTGTCCACCCTCCGGACAAGGAGTCTAGGATGGTGGATCGATTTGGGAAGCGAGTATATTCTTCAGCGACATTTTCCATCCGAATGCTGAACTACTTGGCATACATTATAAGACTGTAGCGAGACCTAGTCATGGAATTAGCTGAGTCGACCCCAGAGTCTTTGTCGCAGGAGGGCAAGGGTCTGTTCTCTGCAAAAATGTTGACTCTGAAATCTGTATCAAACACATCCATGCGCCTCCTTTTCCATGCTACAGAAGGAGCAGCTAGGGTGGCTGGGACTGGCGTAGCTATGAGGTGACACACTTGGCTCAGACTGTATCAGTTTGCGGACCCCTTCAAGGCGTCTTTTACGAATGCTCCCTTTGATGGTTCTTCTCTTGTTGGGAAGACCGTACATGACACCCTTGTCCAGAGTGAAAAAGATGGGAAGACTTTGTCTGCCGTCTGAATCCGCTTCTCCAGTCCTCAAAGATTCCTTTTCCAGGAATCAGAAAGGGCAAAAGAAAATGTGGTTCCAGAAATCAGTTTTCCTGGAACTCTCAGAACAACTCGTCCACTAGAGGCAGAGGGGGGACATGATACACGCGGTCCCAGAGGCAGAGGGGGTCTGAGGAACTTTGGGTCTAGGGAGCCCTTTTCGGACGGGCCCATACAGCATCCCTGAGGGGTTGCCCGACTGTCCTACTCTGGAGGCAGTCGGGGGAAAATTATCATTGCACCCAATGGCGTGGGAGTCCATAACCACAGATCGTTGGGTGCTTCAAATAATATCCAGAGGTTACACCATCCAGATGTTCATCGTGTTTCACTGTTGCAGTCATGACTGTAGGGTTCTCCCCTGCCGGCAGGCAGTCCTTGGTTGGCCAGAATCCCAAAGTCTGGGTCCGGCGTCGGCTGTTCAGCCATGCTCCCTGACGTCATAGCGCCAGGAGTACAAAGCTGACAACCGACGCCATGTTCTCCAGTCTTTCTTGCCGTGCGGTGATAGCAGTTCGCAAGTGCCGGTCGGCTGACTCCTGATGATTTTTTCTGATAAACTTCAGTCCGAAGACTTTCTTCTCCACTCAAAGTTAAGTACCCCGTTGGGGAAACTTTTTTCTTGCTCCAGTCCGATGTCAGAAAAAGTTAATAATTGCATTTCATGTGGGAAGCAAATACCTCATAAGGATTTTCATTCTTACTGTATTCCTTGCTTAGGCCCTGACCACGACGTAGCTAGTTGTCGGTTTTGTGCTAGATTCAATCAACGTACAATTAAACGAAGGTACGATTTTGCTTTTCATTACTTCGGTAGGCGCTTTAACTACAAAATGTCGTCGGATACAGTTCCGGCTACCGGAGTTCACAAACGTCGCAAGGATAAAGACAGGCCTCCGAGGTCCAAATCTGATGATAGCGCACAAGCGGAGCCAGCTTTAGGTTCGGCCGTCGTCAGTGAGGCGCTTTTGCAGCCACTGTCGTCGGCCATTTCAGAACCGATGGCCGTAACGGACTCTCATGAGGAGCCAACAAGGCCTTTAAATATCTCTATTGCAGGACCTTCAGACAATGCTCCTTTGGATGGGTCCGGAGCCGCTGTGCAGGTACCGGCTTCCGAAGGGGTTTTCAGGCCTACTCAGCTTATAATAAAGGCAAAGCCAAAGACAAAGGCAAAGACTCCTAAATCAAAGACTGCAACACAAGCCTCTTCTGAACCGGCTCCCAAGTCACAGAAACAGTTACTCAAGATGGCGGAGGATTTACTTACTATGATTAGGGGTTCACATCCCCCTCCTAATAAAAGGCCAAGGCAAGATGTTTATTATGATTCCTCTGAGCAGGCTTCTGTTTCTTCAGTTTCCTCTTCTGACCAGGAATATTCTTTCCCTCCTTATGAGGATTCTGATGCTGAGGAATCTATTCCCTCAGCTTCTCCCCCTGAGGATTTCTCTTTTGGGGAAACTTTGCATGAAATGAGGGAACATTTCCACTGGGAAGGACAGGAGTATTCAGAATCTAAGAAAAGATTAAGGGATTTTCTTCTTCTCCCCCAACATAGACCCCTGGCTATTCCTCCTGTTTTGGATAATGTGGATGATGCTTTTTCGGAGGCTAATTTAACCCCTGATTCTTTTCCTCCTGCTCCTGTCAAGCCGGATAGATATTACAGGGTTCCTGATTCCCACCAGTTTTTATACAAGAACCCTTCTGCTGACCCTGAAACCATTTCTCAGGGCCCCAAGGGAGTTAAGGCCGCTTCTGCCAAAAATCCCATTCCCACTGAAAAGGACTCTAGATCTTTAGAAAGATGGGGTAAAAAAAGTGTACACTTCTGCTACTTTGTCCATCAGGGATTTAAACTGTCAGTTTCATATGCTGAAATACCAGCAATTTCTTTTGTCTGTTTTAAAACAAAAGCTTACTTCCATTGCTGCCTGTGCAGATGATAAGGAATTGCATGACTTATTGCATGCCACTGAGCAAGTTGGAAAGCATGGTTTACACTGTGGATTTGATGCCTTAGAGGCTTCTTGTAGGGCTGCTGCCTCCGGCACAGTCATTAGAAGGCATGCATGGCTAAAGGAACAAAATTTACCAGAACAAGTGAAAGCTAAATTATTGGATGCTCCTGTTCAGCATAATGTTTTGTTTGGATCAAAAGCTGAAGAAGTGATTAAAAAGATGGAGGATAAGGCGAAATCCATGCAAACAGTTAAAGATTTCTTACAAGTACAGCCACCAAGATTTAGCAGAAATTAGCCTTCTAAAAATTGGTCTTTTCCCACTTCAGACAGGCCTCAGAGAGGTAGATATAGACGCTGCAGAGGAAGGCCTCAAACACAAGGTTCTTATAGACCAAGACAGTGGACTGCTTCTACCCCTAGGGGAGGAGAGGACAGGTCACAAACTCATAGGAAACAAACTCAATGACTCCCTCTGTTGGGCTGCAGGAACTTCTTGCCTGGAAGCCCCTCTCAGAGGAAAACTCTCTCTTTTATATCAAAATTGGACTCCTATAACCCAAGACAAGTGGGTTCTGGATGTGGTTCTAAGAGGTTACAAATTCCATTTTCATACCCTGCCATGGCCAAGCGGATGGCCAGACCTTCCAAAACATCAATGGACAGAGGCCTTAAACCAGGTGGAAGCTCTTTTAGCTATGAAAGCCATAGAACTGGTTCCACTTTCAGAGATGGGACAAGGTTTTTACTCAAGGCTCTTTCTAGTCCCCAGGAAGCAAAACTCATGGAGACCCATTCTGGATCTGTCAGTCTTGAACACCTTTCTAGAAATTCCAAAATTCAAGAGGCTTACTCTCCAGCAGCTACTTCCAATGCTGTCCAAAGATGCTTGGATGGTAACTTTGGATTTAAAGGAGGCATATTTACACATTCCCATCAGGCAGGAACGCAGAAAATACCTCAGGTTCAAGGCCGGAGCGAGGCACTTTCAATTCTCTGCACTGCCCTTTGGATTGTCTACTGCGCCCATGGTCTTCACCAAATGCCTGGCTCCAGTAATAGCTTACTGCAGACTCAAGGGAATTCAAATTTACCCTAATTCAGGCAGACAGCAAGGATGTCTTACTCCAGCATCTAGAATTTGTTCAGAACCTCCTCAAGTTCCTGGGATTCACTGTAAACATAAAAAAGTCAAATTTGACACCCTCACAACAGATAATATTTCTGGACGCTTCTCTAAATACAACAACCCAGATGGCATTTCTGACATATGAAAAACAATCACAGCTGGCCTCAACTTTCAAAACCTTGGCAACTTTAACTCTGCTATCTGCAAGGATATTCCTGCAGGCTTTGGGTTACATGGCCTCCTGCATCCTTCTCGTACCATATGCAAGACTACACATGAGGAAAATACAGTGGTACCTAAAAAGTGTATGGTCTCAGCATTGCCACAGTTTAGACATACTGATCTCCGTCCTGCCTTGTCTTCAAAAGGAATTACTTTGGTGGTCCAAGGCATGTACTCTGAACAAAGGAAAACCCTGTCTGCCTCCTGCCATTCAGATACTGACCACGGACGCTTCAGATTATGCATGGGGAGCCCATTTTCAGGGCAACTGTCTGCAGGGCCTTTGGAAAAAGGATCAGAAGCACCTGCATATCAATTTAAAAGAAATGTTAGCCATACAGAAAGCTCTATTGGCCTTCAGGAATCTTCTACAACCAGGACAACTACTGATACGGACAGACAACACCACAGTTATGTGGTACATAAACAAGCAAGGGGGATCTCATTCCTATCCCCTTTGCAGACTAGCCATGGATCTCTGGAACACAGCTCTAGCTTGCAATCTGGACCTTCAAGCACAGTTTCTACCAGGGAAGCAAAACTTCCTAGCAGACAGTCTGAGCAGAAACCTTTCGGACCCACACGAATGGATGCTGGACACCGAAATATTCAAGATGATTACTGCAGTCTGGGGATGTCCTCACATAGACCTCTTTGCATCCCACCTCAATCATCAACTACAGATTTTTTGCACCAGGACTTTCCACGAACAAGCTTGGAAAGTGGATGCACTATCCTTCAGTTGGAGAAACCTCTCAGGGTATGCCTTTCCGCCTCTTCCTCTTCTTCCACGAGTATTATTAAAGATCAAACAGGACAAGCCCAAGATGATGATCTTGCTGGCCCCAAATTGGCCTCGACAGTTTTGGTACCCAACTCTGAAAAACCTTTGTCTGGAGCCCCCTTGGGTTTTACCACAGACTCCGAACCTTCTGTCCCAACACCGGGGTCAGGTTCTACACTCCCATGTCAAAACTCTCAGCCTGGCGGCCTGGTTAATCCAGGGTCTTTGAATCATTCTCTCTTACCCAAGCAGGTTTTGGATGTCATTTTAGAAGCCAGACGTCCTAGCACTAGGAAATCTTATGCAGGAAAATGGAAAAGATTTTGTTCCTGGATGCAGGCTCAGGATTCTGATCCGCTTATTCCTAACATTCCTCATATTTTACTTTACCTGACAGACCTCTTACATAAGGGCCTCTCTTTCTCTTCCATAAAGATTCATGCCTCTGCTATTTCTGCTCATTATAATACAGACCCTCCAATCTTTTCCCACCAGCTCATGAAACAGTTTCTCAGAGGAGCTAAGAACTTAAGGCCCCCTAGATCTCCTCCCATTCCTGCTTGGGATCTCACCTATGTTTTGGAAAAACTCACCTTACCTCCTTTTGAGCCTGCTGCCACATCTGACATCAAGTTTTTATCTTGGAAGACAGCCATCCTGTTAGCTCTGACCTCTGCCAGGAGAGTTTCAGAGTTGCAAGCTCTTATGGCTGTGGAACCTTATATTATTTTCCATCAAGACAGGGTGTCTTTAAGGACTAATCCTACTTTCATGCCTAAGGTGGTTTCCAAAGTGGCTTTAAATTAAACTATTCACTTGTCAACTTTTTTCCCCACTCCTCACGTTTTTACCTGGACAGAACCAAGGACATCAGGAAATCAGAGCAATTGTTTTTCTTATGCTTCAAGTTCCCAAGGTAAAGCCATTTCAAAACAGACCATTTCTAAATGGATTGCTCATGAAATCAGATTTTGTTATTCACACCATGGAAAGCAAATCCCAGGGAGTATAAGGACTCACTCTACCAGAGCTGCTGCTACTTCTGCTGCCTTCCTCAGGGGAGTTCCTACCAAAGACATTTTGGAAGCTGCAACTTGGAGTTCAGTGCATACGTTTTCCAAGCACTACAATCTACCTCTCTATTCTAAGTCTAGGGCAGGCTTTGCTTCTGCAGTGTTATAGCCTTGTTATAGTCTTATAGCCGCCCCCTCTACTTTATGACCACCTCCCTTTCACTCTGCTTTGGGATTCTACAGTCATGACTGCAACAGTGAAACACGATGAACATAGTACAGTTGTGTACACTTACCATAAATGTAGATGTTCGAGTGTCTTCACTGTTGCAGTCTGGGTTTCCCTCCCTCCTGTCCCCTCTTATTTTTTCTTTTGTGTGGTTCCTTTTTTCACCCTTCTTCTGAGGTGTATTTGCAACTTTGCATTTTGGAACTTCTGACATCTGGGGCAAGAAAAACTGGAGAACATGGCGTCGGTTGTCAGCTTTGTACTCCTGGCGCTATGACGTCAGGGAGCATGGCTGAACAGCCGACACCGGACCCAGACTTTGGGATTCTGGCCAACCGAGGACTGCCTGCCGGCGGGGGAGAACCCTACAGTCATGACTGCAACAGTGAAGACACTCGAACATCTACATTTATGGTAAGTGTACACAACTGTACTTTTGTTGCCCCTCCAATCCAACCAAAGCACCTCCCGGATGTCCCACCCGCTCAAAGGGAGATGGCAGTGCTAGAGATTTCCAAGCTACTTCAAAAACAAGCCATCAAACCGGTCCCCCCGATCAGTCCGGCGTTTACTACAGGTTCCTTTTAGTGCCAAAAAAGACGGGGGACCTCAGACCCATTTTGGACCTGTCATCCTTAAACCTCGCTGTCGGCAAACAGAAATTCCGGATGGCTACCCTGTAGTCCATTCTACCTTTATCTTTGAGAATGTGACTGGATGTGCTCGATAGACCTCCAGGATGCTTACTACCACATCAAGATTCACAGAAGCTGCAGGAGATTCCTTTGCTTCCGTCTGGGAGCCAGTCACTTCCAGTTCAGAGCCCTACCCTTCTGTCTCACCACAGCCCCCAACGTGTTTACCAAGGTAATGGCAGTCGTAGCGGCTTACCTCAGGCTTCAGGGGATTCAGGTATTCCCTTACCTAGATGATTGGCTTCTCGCTGCTTCCACCAAGTGTCTTCTTTGCCAAGCCAGAGACTCTTTCCTTCATCTTGCAGACCTGCTAGGGATTACGGTCAATGTCCTCTTGGACCCAGTACAGATCTTGAACTTTATTGGGGCATGGCTGGGCACCCTTCAACTGAAAGTCTTTCTAACTCCAGACAGGGTCCAGGGTCTAAGGGCTCATGTATTAATAATTCTTGGCCCCAGGTTACTGAAGGCAGCCGACGTTCTCAGGGCCTTGGGCTGTATGGCTGCAGCAATTTCTCTCCCCCACCCGTGCGCTTCTTCACACGCGTGTTCAACAATGGACTCTAGCCATACAGTGGTCTTGGCTAGATCTCCTCATGGAATATCCAGTTCAAATCAGCAAAGCCTGCAGAGCATCACTCCTCTGGTGGGTCCAATCCCCAGAGATCGCAGCGGGATGCCCATTTATTCCACCCACAGCCCAAGCCACAGTGACCGCAGACGCCTCCCAGCACGGGTGGGGGGGGACATTGGCTGGGGAGGATGGTCCAAGGCACGTGGTCCCTGATTGAGACCAGATTGCACATCAGTGTTCTGGAGATGAGAGCAGTGCTTTTAGCGTTGCAAGCCTTCCACACTGCTCTACCTCTTGGGACTTTTGCAATTCAGTCAGACAACATGTCGGTTGTCTGGTACATCAACAAACAGAGAGGAACCAGATCTTACTCTGTGTCGCAAGGCCATGAGAGTGTGGGAGTGGGCGATCTCCACCAGTCTGTTTCTGATTACAACGCACATCCCGGGACACTCCAGCATTTTAGCGGACAGATTTGAGTTGGGCTATTCTAATGCCATACGAGTGGTCTCTGAAATAATCGATAGCGGAGGAGATCTTCCTTGCGTGGGGTCAGCCTTGCTGAGATCTCTTTGCATCTCCTTCCACCGCGAAGTGTAACAAGTTCTTCACTCTGATTCCCTCACCAGGGGATCCCCCCCTCCCCAGAGATGCTCTAGTCCATGCTTAGCCTCCTGGGTTACTGTACGCTTATCCCCCGTTACCACTCATTCCGAACTTTCTTCAGAAAGCTTGCCAGCTGGTGTGCAAGGTGATCCTCATTGCCCCGTTCTGGCCTCGTCAAGTCTGGTTCCCCTTCTTCTGGTCCCATGTTCTAGCTCCTCCTTGGATTCTAGATCCCTGCCCGGATCTCATGTCTCATCCCTCAGTCACCTCTCCACCCAACCTGGACAGCCTCAAGCTGACAGCTTGGTTGCTCCAGTTCCCTTGATTGCCAGGACTCCCGGTCTTTCTTCATTGAAAACTATTCTAGTGGCAGCTCCTAAGTCTTCCACTAGGAGGATTTGCCGCAGTAAATGGAAACGATTCTCTATTTGGGCTTCTTAGAAAAACCTGGATCCTTTTACAGCCCCTGTCTCTGCAGTGTTGGATTTCTTAGCCAGCATTTTTCAGCAAGGGGTAGTTCTTCCATTGTGAAAGTGCAACTGGCAGCTATTTCGAATTTCCATGTTGGCGAAAACAGGAATGCCCTGGTCCCTTCTAGACTGTGTAAGGCTTTCTTAAAGGCACTTTTCTTTTGCGTCCTCCAATTAAGAACCCTGTTCCTCCTTGGGACCTTACCTTGGTTCTGCAGGCCTTAGTTACCCCCCCTTTGAACCTGCAGCATCAGAAGATTTGAAGTTCTTAGCCTGGAAGACAGCCTTCTTCCTAGTGGCCATTACGTCGGCTAGGAGGGTTTCTGAGCTTCAGGCCCTGTCTGCCATGCCCCCTTACTTGATTTTCCATAAGGACAGGGTTTCTCTCCGTACAAACCCTTCTTTCTTACCAAAAGTGGCTTCCGAATCAAACATTAATCAATCAATTAACCTGCCTATTTTCTTCCCAAATTTGCAGAACAAGGGTGAATATAAACTGCATTTGCTAGATGTTCACAGGCAACTTCATTTTTATTTACACAGAGCAAAGCCCTTCCGTAAGTCTGATCAGTTGCGTGTCTTTTTCTAAGCCCTTTTTGGGTAAAGCCATCTCCAAGGCTTCCTTAGCTAGTTGGATTACACTATGTATTTTGCAAATTTACAAAGACAAAGGTTCGTCTCCACCTGGTCCTGTTAAAGCTCATTCTGCCAGATATATGGCGACATCTGCTGCTTTTTGGTGTAGGGTCTCATTGGATGACATTTGTGCGGCAGCAACCTAGGCAAAGTCACATACCTTCATTTCTCATTATAAGTTGGATTTGAGAGCATCCTTTGGCTCTGCGATGCTCAGGAATATCCTTCCATGAGGTCCTCCCAGGAGTTTGAGTGGCTGGGGACTCTGTCCTACAGGTTGCAGATAAAATGAAGTTGACTACTTCAGATAAAGACGTTATGTACTCACCATATAGTTCCATCTGAGTAGTTATACTTCATTTTTCTGCAACCTTCCCACCCTCCTTCCCCCAAACCTTCTCATGTGATATTCATGTGTGGTTTGTTCTAAGTTGAGTTGCTGATTGGTTTGAGTTGCGGCAAACTCAATTTGAGGGAAGGCAGGAGATGGTGGTGGGTTATGGGTAAGGGGGAGGAGCTTGGGGTTCGGAGCAGATGCTTGTAAAGTTGCAGGCTCAGATCCGATATGGATCCGAATACCCACAGGTTGCAGAAAAATGAAGTATGACTACTCAGATGGAACGTTATGGTGAGTACATAACTTCTTTTTCTTTTTGGTTCCCTAGAAATCGAAAGACCTCAGACCTATAATGGACTTCAGCCTCCTGAACAGATATGTAGAAAAGATTCACTTGTGGATGGTTTTAGTGCAGTCAGTTTTTCCTTGTTTACTTAAAAATGAATGAATGTGCTTGATCTCCAGGACGCTAACCTTCACATAATGATTATGAAGGAGTCCAGAAGAGTTCTGCACTTCCAATTAGGAGCCATTATCAATTCAAAGCCTTGCATTTGGTCTCGCCTTAGCCCCCAGGGTGTTTTCCAGGTGGTTATAGCAGCTCATCTATGTCTTCAGGGGATACAAAATATCCCCTTACTTAGAAGACTGACTCCTGGCTGCCCCTCGGTGGAGTTTCTTTTACAGGCCAGCTATGTCTCCCTAGACATTTTCATCAATCTGGGAAAGTCCAACCTGAATCCTACTCTGTGCTTAGTATTCTTGGGATGTCATTTTGACACAACAGTTTCCTTCATATCTTTTCCACCAGACAAAATCCTGTCCTTAAGGTGCACAACAAAGAATCTTCTACATGCCAAATGGCCTTTAGCATGTTTGATTCTAAGAGCATTTGGTCTCATGACTTCCTCAATGTTAATAGTAGAATTTACTCAATATCACATGAGGATCTTTCTGTGGCTCTTACAGACATAGCGGTGTCAGGAACTCCACCCTCTTTCAACACCCATAATTATGACTCAGTCATGCAGGAAATGTCTGCAGTGGTGGTTGCAGTCTGTACTAGTGACAGCAGACGGGCTTTTTTAGGTTCCATCCCCAATAATACTGGTGACCCCTGATGTATGCTCCTATTGGATGGGAGGTATTACAAAGGGGGCATGGTCAAGTGTCTTTGGACAGAAACAGAGGCTTGTTTTCACGTAGGTAAATGTCCAGGAGATGAGGCGGTTCTCCTTTTGCAGTAGTTGCTGGACTACCTCCCTCCAGGAGTGAAATCCATTCAGACAACATGACAGTAGTTTGGTATATAAACAAGGTGGAACCAGATCTTACCATTATGTTGCAAGGCCATGGGGATGAGGCACTGGACAGTGGCCCATCACCATTTTCTGACACAACACACATTCCGAGGCAGCACAGTGAATTGATGGACATACTTGACAAGAATCTCCTTTTGCCTTATGAGTGATCCCGCAATCCAAAGATCGCCAAGGAAATATTTAATCTGTGGGGTCACTCCTTGCTGCAACCTGTTTGCAACTCCACAAAACATGAAATGCAGCAGCTATTTTGCCATAGTTCATCCTTTGGGGCAGCCATCCAGGGACACTGTCTCATCACATTGCCCCTTCCACCTCCAGGGTATTCTATGCCTACCTTCCTATTCCCCTGATGAACAGATTGTTACAGAAGGCCTTACGGTGCAAGGTGACAGTCATCCACATAGCCCCATTTTGCCCCAGACAAATTTGGTTTCCTGTTTTGAAGTCTCACTTGAAGGAGACCCCTTGGCTCCTCAGTCTGCTTCTGGATCTAGTCACACACTCTTCCGGGGATTGTCACCCAGACATTCCCAATCTGAGCCTAACTGCTTGGTTTCTCCAATTCCAGTGATGGCAAATGATGTTTCGTTCTCCACAGATGTGGTTCACATCATAACAGCTTCAGATAAACCTTTGTTCTGAAAGGTTTACCGCAGCAAGTAGGAAATGGTTTGGTTCCTGGATCGAATCTGAAAATAATGAACCAATCTGATGTCAATTTTCTTTCATTCCTCAACAGCTGGGTTCAGAGTCAACCCTCTGATCCAACTCTGCCTGTTTTTACAGCTCATGGCCTCCCTTACCCATAAAGCTCTAGTCCCTTACCATACCTCAGATCTCGTTTGCCGCCTTCGCATAGGAACGTGGTTGCTAATGGCTTTAGTGTAATATTGTGAGTGATGTAGCTTTTTATCCTTTTCCAGTTATGTTGTATTTTCCTCCCTTATCCTTTATACACTTATTGGTGTCTTCCTCATTTACCATAGTTGGTAGATTTTTCTGTCCTATACCCTTGTGTTATTTTTGATTACCCTTGTTGGTAATTCTCTTTCTTTTACTTTCTTCCTTTCTTTATTTCTTACTTAAGAAAAAGTTTCTGTTGTATTATTATTATTATTATTGCTGTTGCTAGTTCTTTTCACTGCTTAAACATGGCTGAAAAACCTTTAGGTTTTAAAAAATGTAAGGATTGCGGGCATAAAATACCGTTATCTGATGCACATGAACCATGTGTATGTATTGCTTAGGCCCAGCTCATTTAAAAGAATCATGCAACATTTGTAAGGCCTTTAATCCACAGACCTTAGTGGATCAAAAAATAAGCTAATCTTAAAAGGTTTATTACCTTCTCCTTTTTTGGAGACTTTATCTGGAGCACAAACCTCCCAAAAATCTGATGAGGTATCCAGAAAACATTTATTGGAATATTCTGATTCATCCACTTCTAGCTTGGACCTGACTTTTAAACTTTCTCCTAAAGTGTCCAAGTGATCGAATCCAAGTTCCATGGATCAGAAGGCTAATTCCCTGGATCCATCTTCTGACAAGAAATCCATATCAGATCCAACACACTCCGCTTTGAATCCACTCCCTCGGACCCGGTATGCATCCTCTATGGACCCTGTTCCTACCCACTGCTCTCTGTTTTTAGAGATGCCGGCATTGTAGGTCCCCTTCAGTGGTCTCCACTTCATCATTCTAGCCACATCTGCTTCTGTCAGGCTCCTGGAAGAATGAGAAGTTTCTCTTGGCACAGATTTAGATGGGGAGTTCTCCCATCTCTTACCCCTTGGGGTCCAGAAACCTTTACCAGTGTTGCTCCACTAATCTTGGCTCCTTTTGCAATCAAAACCCTTGGCTTTGGAGCCTTCCAGGACCCATCTGCATTGGATCTGAAGATTGTTGCATCTTCGGCGCTGATACACTGTCTGAGTGCACTGGTTCTGAGTGTGTTGGAGCCAGATAACTCTCAGAGCCATAGTGTCATTAGATCTAAAGGGTTAGTCTACTGTAGAGTTGTCATAGCCACCTCTGCCCCTTGGAGCCTCTGCAATGGACAGTTCAGCTCCAACATTTGCCTCTGGTGGACTGCCTTTGGGTCAGGGGGACCCGACGATTCAGAAGCATGCCTTCTTGGCTCAGTCAGCCTCCTTCCGCCAAAGCATTCTGCCTTTGAGGTGGTGGAGAGAGTGTTCTCTGCTTCTGGAGGATGGACAGTTCCATTCCCCTCAGACCTTGCTTCTGGATCCCATACGTCTTTGTGCCTTGGGCCTCAACACTGTACTCCACAGGGATAGCCATACCAGAGTTTTCAGGCTACCCAGCAGAGTAATATCTTTTGATTCTTTGGAACATCCCACTGAAGAATTCCTTAGGAAGAGAGGGTGCAAGAGGAGGCACTTAGACTGTCCTCAAGAGTCTGTCACAGAAGATACCGTTTTTGATGAGGGAGGTGGGTCCCCAAGATCACCACTTGATGACGTCTCCTTTGGAGACATCCTGGTGATCCTCAGGCAAAGGAGTAGTTGGACTACCAATAACCCTTCCCAAGAGGAATCTGTATTCCTGGAAGTCTTTGGGTCTGACCCATCTATCTCCTGGATGACTCTGGCCACCGATGAGTTCATTGATTTGATCTCTAGGTGGGAGTGGAAGGAACCCAACACTCTTGAGCCGATCCTCAAGGGATCAGACAGAATCTTGGCACAACCGAAAGGAAGAGAATTTTGGAGCAAATGGGTACCAGTAGATACCATGGCAATAGAGGTGGCCACAAAGAAGAAACTCATGGAACAGAGTTCATCTCTCCATCCCCATAACAGGGAGTCCAGGGTGTTGGACAGATTTGAGAAACGTGTACATGCTTCAACGAATTTTGCACTCTGGTTGCTGAATTATTTGGCACACTTCACCAGACATCAGAGGGACTTGATTAAAGAACTTTCCAAATCCCTCTCTGGGACCACTACTTCTGAGGCACAGAGCTCTACTGCCTCACAGTTGGCTACCCTACAGTCCATCTCGAATTCGTCCACGAGGCTCATTTCACATGCAGCTGAAGGGACCTCAAGGGTGGTGGGTTTGGGTATTTCCATTAGGAGACATGCCTGGATGTGCCTGTGTGATTTTGCAGAGTCATTCAAGTCCTCTTTTGTCAATCCTCCCTTTGACGGAAGTTGTTTGTTTGGTCCTAAAGTGAAAGATACATGCTCCAGGTGTGAGAAAGATGATAAGACCCTGTCTGCAGTGGGCTTATTTTTTCAACTCCTTCAAGAACCTTCTCTCGGAATCAACGGGGAGTTCAGAAAATGTGGTTCAGAAAGTCCCAGGGTCCTTTCCATGATCCACATGGAGATAGTTCCTAGGGACAGAAGGGGGAACTGTAATGGAAGATGCCACCCACATGGCATAGGAGGCCAGTAGAACCAGGGAAACGGAATACCTTCTGTGAAAAGAGGCCCGATTGTCCACCTCTGGAGGCAGTCAGGAGTCATCTGTCCCTGCACCAGAGAGCCTGGCCACACATTGCAAAAGATACATGGGTGCAGATGATTATTTCCAGAGGTCATGTAATACCTTTTCCCTACACCCCCTTCAGGAGTAAACGAATTTCTAGATGTTCCACCAAGTCGGAGAAAAGCAGCAGCTGTAGAAATAAAAAAAAAACTGCTAGAGTAAAGCGTCACCCAAGAGCCCCCCCCCCGCCAGATCAGAAAGAGTCCTGAACTTACTCAAGATTCTTTAGTGCCAAAGAAAGCAGGGTACTGGAGACAAATCTCAGCAGTCTGAACAAATTAGTGCAGTATAGGAAGTTCTTCATGGTCACAGTTCAGTCCATTTTGCCCTTCCTGTACAAGGACGACAGGATGTGCACAATAGATCTTCAGAGGATGTGTACTATCACATAAAAATGAACAGATGATCCAGGAGATACCTATGCTTCTGGCTGGGTGCCAGTCATTATTAATTCAGAGCCCCGTCATTTGGCCTCACCGCAGTCTCTAGGGTGTTCTCCAAATACATGGCAGTAGTAGCAGCTCACTTGAGACTGCAGGGATTCTGGATGTTTCCATACTTGGATGACTGGCTCATAACTGCTCCTACCAGTCATCTGCTGATAAAAGCATGAGACTATGTACCCCAGCTTTGCTCTCTTCTAGGAATTGCCATCAATCACAATAAATCTCCGCTAGAAGCATCTCAGACATTAGAGTTCATAGGGGCCTTGTTCAATACAGTATCAGTGACAACCTCCCTTCCCTTACCAAGGGTACAAACAATTTGATTTCAAGTCAAAAAGATAATTCAAAATTCTTCTCTATCAGCTTGATTGGTTCTACAAGCCTTGGGGTCAATGTCAGCTGTGATAATTCTGGTTCCCATAGCTAGATTCTGTATGAAAATCCTAGAATGGACCCTAGCAACTCAGTGGTCCATTTCACACCATACGATGTCGACCCAGATCAGAAAAACTCAAACATGCAAAAAGTACCTCTTGTGGTGGATTTGCACAGATCTGAGGTTACAAGGCCATTCTTCCTTTGCCCAAAGCCATAGTGAGCATGGATGCTTCCCAAATTGGGGGGGGGGGGCACTTCTTGGGATGAGAGTCCCAAGGCACATGTTTCACGAAGAGGCCAGCACACATATCCGTGTCTTGGAAATGAGAGCAGTACTCCTAGTGTTGCAGGCTTTTCAAGACTCTCTTCCTTCTGTGGCTGTTGTGATTTAGACAGACAATATGTCCGTGGTATGGTACATCAAGAAATAAGAAGGAACCAGATCTTATCGACTGTCAAGAAACCATGAGTGTGGTAATGGGCATCCAGTTGATTTCTGATTGCAGCGTACATTCTGAGGAAATTCAGTACTATAGCAAGCAATTTGAATAGGTCCATTTTATTGCCTTATGACTGGTCTCTCAACTTGAGAATTGCGGAAAGATATTCCACAAATGGGACCAGCCTTGCTGCAACCTCTTGCGTCTCCCCTGAACAAGTACAGCAGGTTCTTTGCCCAGGTTCCCCCCATCGGGGGAATCACCAAGAGATGCTCTCCCACATGATTGGCCCCCAGTCTCCTCTATGCTTATCTCCAACCCCTTTAATCCCCAAGTTTCTCCAGAAAGCATCTCTATTAAAGAGGAAAGTCATCCTAGTTGCCCCTTATTGGCCTTGTCAGATTTGTTCCCCCTTTCTTTGTCCTCATTTAGTTTGCCCTCCATGTATTCTGGATCCAATTGCAGAACTCCTGTCTCACCAGACAGACATGACTTGCCTTGACATTTTAGGCCTCAAGCTGACAGCATGGTTTCTCATCTTTCATTAATAGCTAGACAGCCCAGGCTTTCCTCCCCTGTCCATAACATTCCTTTATCTTCCCATAAAGCTTCCACTAGGAAAATTTACAGAAGTAAATGGAAAAGATTTGTTTTTGGGGCACAACAGAAAGACATTGACCGATGTTCTTCGTCTTCCATTGCTGCAGTCCTTACTATTGGGTATAGTCCGCATCCAGTCGGCCCGAATACCAGAGTATAAGGCTGGCGTCGGTCAGCGCATTAGTGGACTGGCAGTGCGTCCAGGGTACCACGCGCATGACCGGCGTCATATCCTCAGTCTTTTTTGCCGCGTGATCCGATGCAGAAGCAGTTTTGCGAGTGCAGGTTGGCGTTCTGAAATATTTCCGAAACCGGAGTTTCAGACCGAATCAGAGTTGGCTAAGTACCAATATTTTGGTTTTCTTGCCTCAGTTTTTAACCGGATGTCAGAAAAAGTGAATAACTGTATTTCTTGTGGGAAACAAATACCTCATAGGGATTACCATACATTATGTATACCTTGTTTAGGGCCTGAGCACGACGTTGTTGGTTGCCGCTCTTGTGCTAAGTTTAACAAACGCACTATTAAGAGGAGGTTAGACTGTGCCAGATTAGTGTTTGGCGTGCAATTAAGCAGTAAAATGCCGTCGGATGCTCCGGCCCGCTTCATCCAAGAAGCGCAAGGACAAAGCCTATGGTTGAAGAACCGGCAGTGCAAGACGGCGGTACTTTAGATGGCTCAGTGGATCCAGAGGTTTTGCCAGGAGTTTCTATAGATTCTCAGGCAGAAACTTTACTGTTACAGGATGTACCCTCTCAGGAGGCAGGCCAGGCTGAGGGGCTTCTCAGGTAACTATTCTTCCCTCTCTTCCCAAAGTAGTTAGAGCCTCTCCTTCTGTTGCCAAAACTTCTTTTAGAGGTAGGCCAACTTCAGCTTCAGTAGGGGCTTCTCCTAGCCTTCGGGTTCTGTACCTAAGAAACATATGCTTAAAATGGCAGAAGATTTGATTACTATGATTAGAGGTTCTATGGGCCCTCCTGATAAGAGGCCTAGAGTGGAACCAGAGTTTTGACAGTTTTGAACAGGGTTCAGGGGCTTCTGAATCTTCTGGAAGATTTGCAGGAGTATCCTCATTATTCTGATTCTGATGTGGATGATGCCACTCCTTAGGCTTCTCCTCCTGAGGAGTTTTCATTTTCAGAGAGTCTGCATTCCATGAGGGAGCACTTTAAATGGGAAGGCCAGGATTACTCTGATTCCAGGAAGAGGCTTAGGGAATTTTTATTTTTACCCCAGCATAGGCCCTTAGCTATACCTCCTGTGTTGAATGTGGTGGAAGATGTTTTTGCAGAGGGTTCCTGAACCCTGATTCTTTGCCTCCTGCTCCTGTTAAACCTGATAGGTACTATAGGGTGCCGAAGCTCATAAGTATTTGTTTAAGAGTCCTAGGGCGGACCCAGAAACTGTTTCTCAGGGGCCTAAAGGTGTTAAGGCCTCTGTGGTTAAAAATCCTGTTCCCACTGACAAAGAGGCTAGATAGGTGGGGTAAGAAAGTGTATACTTCTTCCACTCTAGCCATGAGGCGTTGAATTGTCAGTTTCACATGCTGAAATATCAAAATTATCTCCTTTCACAATTGAAATCTAAGGTGGATGCTTTGGCGGAAGGTATTGATTGTAAAGACTTGCTGGATTTAGTTTATGTGTCTGAACAAGTGGGCAAGCATTCTTTGCAATGTGGTTTTGATGCTGTGCAGGCCTCCTCGAGGGTGGCTGCCACTAGTTCTGTTCTTCGCAGGCATGCCTGGTTGAGGGATCAAAATTTGGCTGAGCATGTTAAGACAAGGATTTTGGATGCTCCTTTACAGTCAGACCTGGATAAAATACTGATGAAGTTGCCATGGACCTGGTTGAATGGGCTCTCAAATGTTTTGACAAAGACAAACCCAATTTGTTACAGACAAAGGAAACACAATCAGTTAACCATTTTGCTTTTCTACTGGCTTGCCCAATTTCAATTCTGCAAAAGAAATAAAATCTGTTTTTCTGAAATTTTTTGTTCTATGCAAATAGAAATGCAACTGTGAACATCCAACAAATGTAACATGTACTCTCCTTTGTGAAATTTGGAAAGAAAACTGGATTAATAGATTGACTGATGTTGAATTCTGACACCACCTTAGTAAGAAAGGATGGGTAAGGTTTGTAAATGCTACCCTATCACTATGGAAAATTAAATAAGGAGGCTTAAAAGACAAGGCTTGAAGTTCAAAGACTCTCCAAGCAGAGGGTATAGAGAACAAAAGATCGTTTTCCAAGTTAAAAATTTTAGTTCACACTTTGTCGATGGTTCAAACGGAGATTAAATCAAAGCTTGTAAAACTAAATTCAAATCCCATGGCAGAGTTGGATCTTTAAAAAGGGGTCTCAGAAGAAAGGTACCCCTTAAAAAGGCCTTACAAACTTTTGAAGAAGCTAAGGTGGAATTAAATCCTACATGAAAATTACAAATGGCGGCTAATTGTACTTTAATAGTCGAGGAGCTAGCACCTTCATTAACAACTGTAGCCAAAAATTTGAGAATTTTATGTACTGGTGCTGAGAAAAGTACAGTTTTGTACCTACCATAAATGTAGATGTTCGAGGATTCCATTGCTGCAGTCCTTACTATTGGGTATAGTCGAATAGATAGTATTGACGCGGTCGTCGGGCATTAGAGACTGACGTCGATGCGTCCAGGGTACTAATGCGCATGACCGGCGTCATATCCTCAGTCTTTTCTTGCCCCAGATGTCAGAAGACCCTAAAAAGACAAGGCCCAAAATACCTGCACCAAAACATGAACAATATATACAAAAATATAAGCAGGTAAATTAAATTGGACTGCAGAATTGAAATTGGGCAAGCCAGTAGAAAAGCAAAATGGTTAACTGATTGTGTTTCCTTTGTCTGTAACAAATTGGGTTTGTCTTTGTCAAAACATTTGAGAGCCCATTCAACCAGGTCCATGGCAACTTCATCAGTATTTTATCCAGGTCCTCCATGGATGATATTTGTGCTGCTGCAACTTGGACTAATCCTCATATTTTTATTCCTCATCACAAATTGGATCTGGTCCCTAGGGGAAGACCAGCCTTCGGTTCAAGCAGTGCTCAGGGAATATCCTTTCTTAGAGCCCTCCTGGTATTCAGGTCACTGGAGATTCTGTCCCAGTTGTTAAGGAATGAATGAAAATTGACAACATCAGATAGTTATGTACTCACCATAACATTCCACCTGTGTTGTCCATTTGCATTCTTCCTCATCTCCCCTCCCTCCAACACCCTACCAGTTGATTTGTGACTTCTAGAAGAATGAGAAGATAATAAAGGAACCAGTGTTCCTGCGTTTGAGCTCCAGATATTGGTTTCTCATCCTAACACTGTTTCTAAATTTCTGTGCAGATATAAGGCTAGCAAACAAGGTCTGAGGTATGGTAGGGGACTAGAGCATTATGGGTAAGGAAGGAGTTCGAGAGTTTCCAGTAGCCACAAGCTGTAAAAAGCTACTGAGTCAGATCAGAGGGTTGGATCTGAACCCCATTGTTGAGGAAAAATGAACAATGCAGATGGAATGTTATGATGAGTACATAACTTCTTTTTTTAACTCTACCTACTTCCACTCTAACTCAAGCTTCTCCACTATTAAAATTTAGTTGACAGCAATGTCCTCATTTTACACTGGCTTTAAGGATCATTCACTGGCTTCCCACAGACTGTGCAAAGCTCTTCTCAAAGCCACATTATTTCTACAACCACCAGTAAAGGATCTGGTTCCTCCTTGGGATCTAAATTTCATCCTTGAAGCCTTGTCCAAGCCTCCATTTGTACCCACATCTTCAATAGCTCTAAAATTCTTGTCTTGGAAAAACGATCATTCTGATAGCAATCACAACAGCTGGAAGAATATCCGAGCTCCATATTCTTTCTTTTGTTCCTCCTTGTATATTATTTCACAAGGATGGGGTCACATTAAGAATTAATTCTTCCTTTATACTAAAAGTAGCATCAGAGAACGTTTCTCAACCCATTCACTTACCAGTTTTCTTTATTAACCATCAGAATAAAGGGAAGTACATCCTTTATACCTTAGACATTCACAGAAAGCTCTGCGTCTATCTCCATGAAACAGACCCTTTCAGAAAGGATGAACAGTTTATATAATTTACTCAGAATAAGCTGAGAAAGAAAGTATCATAATTTTGCTGTCTAGATGGTTATCAGATTGCATCTTCTTTGCGTCTATACACACTGAGCCGAGTGGAGGGGCATTGACTACAACTCTGATCTGAGATGTATAACAATAAGTATCCTATTTGTTTGCTTGTTATTACTAGTTATTGCTTCTAGCAATTTATATATAGCACTTTTTATTGCCTGCTGCATACTTTTCACTGTATTTTATTGCTATTAACTAATATGCATGGTTAAACTAAAATTGTCTGCCTTACAGGACCTGATAAATAGGTTTTTACTGTCACACTGTAAAGCTTTTTAGCTAGTTTCACTGTGTGAAAGTTATTAAGGGGAAGTTTTCCCTACTTGTTAAGCAACTATTTGTTCTGATTTCCTGCCAAGGAGTGTATCATATAACTGAATTGTTTGCAGTTAAAAGCATTCTGTAGAGTCTCCTTGTTCCTATATCTGTTTAAAACTTTCATTTTGTGACTCATTGCTGTTCTTCTGCTGTGATAAACATTTCTGTAGTGTTTACTGGTGTCTTGCTGTTATACTTGGTGGCTTTGCAGTTGCCCGCCCCTACTGTAAATTTGATCTGGGACACTCTTCCCAGTCTAGTGTCATTAGCTCATTCTACCGAATACAGAGAGAACATTTGAGAAGGCCAAACCACTTAGTTTCCTAACCTTTTATTATCTTCTGCTTCTCCTCTCTCCCTTTCCTTTACAAAAAAACTTTGCTAGAATCTCCCTGTGTTCTGCTTAACTGTAACAAAAATAATTTATGCTGGTTTCCTGCCTTTCCTGTAACTAGTCTAGTCCAGATACAAATTTGCTATATCCAGTTTGTAAGCTTCTGAGCCCCCCCAAGCCTGTCTGTGTTGGAGGGGTGCCTGATAGCTTATCAGTGGGAGTGGGAAGTAACCTATCTACCACATAAGGGAGTGGTGTCCAGCCCAGAAATTGTAGTTATTGGCTGTTTGGGCAGTTTTTCCATCTCTTTCAACTTCCTAATTTAAAAGCCCACATTTGCACCCCCCCCCTCCTGTAACTAGTCTAGTCCAGATACAGATTTGCTGTATCCAGGACTGTTTGCAAGTTCCTGAGCCCCCCAAGCCTATCTGTGTTGGAGGGAAGCCTGTTAGCTTATCAGTGGGAGTGGTAAGCACTCTGCCACATAAGGAGTGGTTTCTGGCCCAGAAATTGTAGTTATTGGCCGTTTGGGTAATTTTTTCATCTCTTTCAACTTTCTGATTTAAAAGCTCGCATTTCCACTTGTTTCTTTCCTGTAACTTGTCTAGTTCAGATACAGATTCTTAGTTTTAGCACTTGAATTTGCTTATTCGTGCTCAACACTTGTCAGAACTTGTTGTAAGCACTAAATAAATTACTACAGTACTCAGCCTTCCTCATTACCCAGAGGAAAACAGTTTTTGTACTTTCCTCACTTGCTTAGAGAAAAACAGCTCTTGTACTCACTTTCCTCACGCCTAGATAAAGAGTTTTTTTTATTCAGGCATGTCCAAGGGTCAGCTTCCAGTGTTCTCTTCTGTCTATCTGATGAATCTGGGCATCTTGGGGCAGTGTAGCAATTGCCTCATGTACACAGACAACCCTCTACTCCTCCCAACCAACACGACAACCTGAGAGAGATGCACTTATCTAGCCAACCTGTAGGTAAAGCTCTCTCCAACCAAGACTGAACTTGACAGTCAAGAGGAGAAGGTAAACACTTGCACCACACCACACTCATCATATAGCCCCACTAAACCTACACCACCAAAATCCACACATAGAAACACAAAAACATTCATGGAGGCTCTCATTAATAATCTACTCAAGCAACAGAGAGCTCCAAAGCAGAAACGTAAGCAACCTCCACCCCCCAACACAACACAAATGACACACAGCCCACATACTCAGTGTGCCACTCAACCATAGCCCATAAAGCAAAACAATGTACCCAACACACTAGTCATAGCTGACTCTATAGTCGGGCACACTAATGTCCCGCATACCAGGCTAAACGAGGCGAAGGTTACTGTCAGCTGCCTGTTGGGTGCCAGGATCCACCACATAACCCACGCACTCAGGTCACTCCACAACAAGTACAAATATGACTCTGTCATTTTACTGCCAGGATCCACCACATAACCCACGCACTCAGGTCACTCCACAACAAGTACAAATATGACTCTGTCATTTTACATGTTGGTGTGAATGACCTGAGATGTACCTCCCTGGACTACATGAAAAGTGACATGGAAAAGCTCTCCGATCTTGTAGCCCAAGCAGGTATGACCCTAGCCCTGAGTAGCATCATGGGCATCGCCCAGAATGATACCGCAGTACAAGGACTAAATGATTGACTTCAACAATTGGCTAAGCTTCTGGTGTCATTCTAAGGGGATCCAGTATCTGTCTGCCTGGGATGACATGGTCAGAGATGATCTGCACCTGTCACCCATGGGATTCCGGATTCTGGCTAAGGCTCTTGCCGCCCCTATAGTGCCTTTTTAAGGCAAGGTTCAAATGACAAATTCACCACCATAGCAGGAACAGACAATCAAAAACTGAGGGTAATGCTACTCAGTGCTACAAGTCTAAATCTCAAAATGCACTCCCTCGAGGCACTCCTTAAAATGGAGAACATCGATATCTGTGCAGTGACCGAGACCTGTTTCAAGGCTCCAGAGAGCACCCCTGCATTACCAGGCTATAACTCATACCACACTTTTCGGCCACCTAACCTGGACTGGAACACCAAAGGCGGAGGTGTGTCCATATTCATTAAGGATATCCACACCTTCAGTGTAGTTGCTCAGCATAATGCATCCGAGGTTATCCAAGTGCAACTAACTCTGGGCAAAACTGCAATCCAAATTGTCACTTGCTACAGATCCCCACCATGCCCCCAGAATTCCCACTCCTCTTTTCTTGATATACTGGAAAATATTAGGGTTCAACCAAACACCCTTATAATGGGCGATTTCAACTACCCCACCATTAACTGGGAAAACTACTCGTGTACCAACTCCTTCGCTTAATGCTTTCTGGAATTCATAAATTCCAATGCCCTGGATTAACTTATCCACACCCCCACCAGGGGCAACAGTATCCTAGACCTAGTCATTACCAACATGAGTGACCGGTGTTCCACACCTGAAGTCAACTCCTCGTTTGTCAGATCCGATCATAAGCTAATCACCCTAGATATCCACATCCCGCCCCCACCCCCCGTTAAGGAAACCACGGTAAAAAATGACTCCAAAGCCAACTTCATGTTTCTTAAGACAGAAGTGATGAACTTCATGACACCCATGTAGATGGACAATACAGTCACGACTGCTGTTGTTGTTTGTCTTTCGGCTTTTCCCAGTTAGGGGTCACCACAGCGAAACTCCAGTCTGATAATGATTGGCAGTTTTTTTTTTTTTTTTTTTTTTTATGGTGTCGAGTTGCCAGCCCAACACCCAACCTTCAATGAAGGCATGCCCATTCAAGCATGTCTTTCTGAATCCTACACAAATGCACTCTATAAACACTTACCCAAGTGCATGGATCATGCTATCACAAACAGAACCAAGACACTATCCTCCTAAAAAAGGAAGCCAAGCTGGTGGTCCCCTGCCATAAACAAATTCTACAACAGAAGGAAGAAACTGTTGCAAAAGAGAGTAAAATCCCATGAGTGGAGGAGCTCCCTGGTCAGCCTCAGTAAGAAGCTGAGATCCCTTATAAGATCCTCCAAAGCTAGCTACGAAAAAATCGCCACTGATTCTATGGACAACTACAAAGCATTCTGTAGCTATGTCAAGAATCTCAATGGCAACACCCAGATCTGCTCTGAGTTACAGCACAACGGCATGAAAATTACAGAACCAACTGATACTGCTAACATCCTGGCAGATAGGTTCAGTGCTAACTTTACCCCCCTCTCACCCTCTAAAGGGCCCATATATATACAGGAAGAATGCAGGGTCCCTGTAATCACAACTATGCAGGTAAAAGCTGCACTCTCTAAAGCCAAAAACACAGCATCCATGAAACCAGAAAACATCCCAGGCTGCATTTTACACGAACTTCAGAACAAACTGGCTCCCCACCCTAAGCACCATGTTCAATCATAGCCTCACGTCAGGCTTTGTGCCCACGGAATGGCACACAGCAACAGTTATCCCACTCCACAAAGGGGAGCCACCACTGATCCTGGGAACTATCGCCCTATTAGCCTGGTCTGTAAGGGCATGGAATGTATCATCATGGAACTCCTAAACAAAGACACGGGTAACCTCCAAACTCTGGACCCCACTCAGTTCGGGTTTGTGAAAGGCAGATCATGCCTCCTGAATCTGATCGACGACTTTGAGGCAGTCACCAAAGCCGTAGATGAGGGTAAGTTGGTTCACACAGCCTATCTTGACCTCGCCATGGCTTTCAACACCATCCCCCATTCTGGAATTATAGCTAAACTCACTAAACTAGGTATAAATCCCTACATCACAAGATGGATTGCCAACTGGCTCACTGACAGAACCCACACTGTAAAAGTTGCAGACTCCAAATCTGACTTCAAACTAGTGACAAGTGGAGTGCCACAAGGTTCAGTCCTGGGACCTCTCCTTTGTGGTATCTACTTCTCTGAAGTACAGGCTAGCACAGAAGGCTTTTGGCTAACGAAGTTCGCAGATGACTGCAAACTAGGAGCCATAGTCGAGTCCCCAAATGATGTGGACATCCTACAGAATGGCCTCACTAAGACAGATGCCTGGTGTCAGACCCATGGCCTCAAGCTCAATGCCAAAACGTACATTGTCATCCCCGTTGGTAAAAACTCAGTACCCGTGAACTACCACATAGGCGGCAGTCTACTTAATGCCAAATGTGTGATAAGAGACCTTGGGACCCAGGTGGACATTAGTCTCTCCTTTGATAATCACATCGCCACAGTAGTCAGGAAATCCTTCTACGTGGCGCACCTCATCACAAAAGGCTTCTCATCTAGGAAAAAAGAGGTTATTGTTCCCCTCTACTTGACACTCATTAGACCCATTATAAAGTACAACGCCCCTTTTGGATGTACTTCACAAGACATCTGCAGCAGCTGGAAAGGCCACAGAAGGACCTCACAAAGAGGCCTCAAACAGATGCCCTACACTGACAGTCTCAAAAAACTCCAGCTTTACTCTGTAGCATGTCGCCTACTCCAAGGTGATCTCTGCCTAACATATAAAGCTATGTCAAACTCAGAGCTGTTGGACATGCTACACCTAAAGAAATCCCAATCCCTCCGAGCTACACTCTCTAGGGACCTAAACCTTGCCACCAGAATAAACAGGACATGCTCGAGGGATAGATTCCTGTCCCAGTTACTTCCCATACTCTGGAACAAGCTACCCATCTATGTCAAGCAAAGTTCCAAATTAGCACTCTCCAAGAAAAATCTTGATGAGTGGATGGGAAATAGGAAATACACCCCGGGGATCACTTCTGTGGCTCTGCTTCACAGGTGCACAGGAAAATAACTTTCTTGGGTGGCATAAGCCAAGGAATCTTGTTGGCTAGGCTTACTTAGGCCCTTGGGCCGACAGCCTAGTACCTACCTATGAACTCTGTCCATAGCAAATCCTTGGCTACCAAATGTAGAGCTCACTGTTCTAGAGACGTGGCAGCATCGACATCTTTTTTCAGATCGCACTACTTTGATGACGGATGTGGGGCTTGTATGGATACCTACATTAAACACTGCAAGTTGGATTGCATGTCTAGCACTAGAGCTTCCTTCAGGGCTTCTATTTTGAAGAGTCTCCTATCATGAGGCCACCCAGTATTTTTGTAACTGAGGACTCGTACATCAGATTGGGCAGACTGAAGGAATAGGATACAAAAGTTACATACTTACCATAATGAGAGATGCCTTCTTTCCTGTCCATCCAATATGATAACCCTCCTGCCTTCCCCTACCAGTCTGTAGATCTAGAAGATTGTATGGTCTATTCTTTGAGTCCAAGATGGTGCAAATCAGAGGCTTGCCCTTGTGTGTCAAGCTAGATCTGAGTTGGTCAGGGGTTCATGGACATTATGGGAAGGAAAGATTCTTAAAGGGCTCAAGGCTGGAGCACTAAATTTGCCAGATTGTATCTGAGTGATGGCTTGAGGACCCATACATTTTATTGGATGGACTGAAATGAAAGGATATATCATTACAGTAAGTACATAACTTGCATTTTATTTTTGCAGTCATGTGATTGTGTTACATGATTTTAGGACTGCTATATTTACATCAATATTTCTGGGATTTAATCAGTCTGAAGTTTCATGTTCTTAGTAATATATATAGGAGACAGAAGCACTAACTAATAAAGTCAGGGTTGGTTATCAACGTCACTGGTTTCTTCTGTTTTATTAGTTTGTTTTAGTATCATTTATAAAAAATTTCATGTGATGTCCTATCTCGCCTTCATTCTTATTAGGTTGGGTTCATTTCCGATCCTCAGATCTGTCTCCGCCTTTATTTTCAAGCTTGAGGCCCTCTGCCAGCTCGTGGCTATATACCTATCCCAGCATGCACTAGAATCATCCTTAGATCTTATTTGCTGCTAAACAAGGTCGAGCATTCGTCTGCTAGCTCTGGCTAAGTATAATCTTTTTGATTACTTTTCGTCTGTAATTCTAAAAATTTGTGGATAAATGGATATTTTCTGATTTTTATAGCTGACAGTGTCTACTCGTATCTTGATGTTTCTGTATTGGAGCTGTTTCCGACCTTGACTGTCATCTTTTCGTTAGGCCTTGTATTCCCCTATGCGGCTTATGTTAATCTGTAGTTGCCTTAGTAGAACAGTTTGTTTAATTTAGAGAACTGTTAGCCTGTTTTAGTTAGTGGGCTTTTAACCCTACTGTTTTTGCCCTTTCCTTTGATTGTTACTAGTGCAGTTTTCATCGTAGTATTACAGTTCATTTAACTTAGAGAATTGTAACAGGGCCCGTTTAAGTTAGAGGGCTTAGTTTTTGTCTTTTCTCTGTGTGATCTGTGTCAAGGCCCATTTAGGTTAGAGGGCTTTGTCCTTAGCTCAACCCGTTTAAGTTAGAGGGTCCAGCTTACAAGAAAAAAGGTTTCTGTTCTGGTTTTCCTGTTACCTTAAAAATGTCTGGCAAGGAATCCAAACCAATGGGCTTTAAAAAGTGTGACAAGTGTACCATAAAAATGCCCCTTAGCGATAAAAACACAGTGTTTATTGCCTTGGGGCCATTCATTTCCAGGAGTCATGTTCTGTTTGCCACTCCTTTTAATCATAGAGCACTCCTGAAGAGGAAAAATAAATTGATCCTAAAAGGTCATCTTAAAACCCCCTTCTTAGAGGCATTGGAAAAAGGTCTGGGTTCATCTACATTTGATAAGTCTCCCTCTTCTAAATCTGACAAATTGGACAAATCTGGCGCCTTCTTGCTTGGTGACAGTTGAGTTTGAACTTAGGAGCTGGTCTCTGACCTTGGAACTGATCTCCCCTATTCTAAGATCTCCTATACTACAAAAGACAAAATCTCTCACCCCCACAACCTGGTCTTCTACAAGCCTTTCTGATGATGACGTGGATCGGGTAGTACAGAAGGTCTTGCAGACAACCGTGCTGGCCAGAATTACTGTTGGATGCGACCCCCAGGGCTTTGGATTCTACGACATTCACCTCCAAGTCCTCCTCCCATCCAACCTCTGGCTTCTGAGTCGGAAGGTCCAGAGTTGGTATTAGTGGAACTGTCGGATTCGAGACCTACCACAGGTTCTATGGATCTGACCATTGCTCAGACGTCCTTGGCTCTATTGGAGATGGAGGAATCTAGGAGCTGACACACTCCATTTAAGTCCGGGGGTGGGCGAGTCTGATTAGACAGCTGTCAGATCCGACTTTGCCTCTCGGGGCCTCTGCTCAGGTGAGTTCGGCTCAGCCTCTGGCCCATCCTCATTGGTTCTGGGGATCATTCAGCTTCTTTAGATTTAGGGATATCCATGGATCAGGAACAGGGGACTTTTGAAGTAATGAGGAGGGTGCTGTCTCCACAAACAGGTCCACAGTCGTCTCCAGATATTTCTCCCCCTAGAGCAGCGGTGCCTGCCTCTATACCCCTGCATCCACTGGGATGCAGAGATCAAAGGCATCAGGATGCCTCACAGGGCAGCCCCCACACTTCCTAAACCTCCCCAGAGTACCCTTCTGAGGAGGTCCCTTGGAAGAGACTGTGCAAGAGAAAGCACTTAGACTCCCAAGAGGAGTCCATCACTTCTGATACAGACCTTGATGAAGCTGAAAGGTCCCCATGGTCACCTCCTGATGATGTCTCCTTTGGAGGCATCCTGGAAATACTAAAGCAGAGAGGTGGCTGGAAGTCCTCTAACCCTTCAGTGGAGGAGTCTTTATACCTGAAGGGTATTGGATCTCACCCTTCCACCTCTTGGGTGCCTCCACCTTTTGATGAGCTCCTAGACCTGGTTTCTCAAAACGTGTGGGAGTCCCTGGATTTCAAGGAACCTATTCCTAGGAGGCCAAATAATTTTATTACATCCCCCTCTGACAAATCTTTTCTAACAAAGGGAGTCCCAGTTGATGCCATGGTCATGGCAGCGGCCACTAAGAAGGAACTTTCAGAGACCTCTTCTTCTGTCCATCCCCCGAACAAGGAGTCTAGGAACATTGAGATGTACGGAAAGTGCATATATTCTTCAGCGGCCTTTTCTCTTAGATTGCTGAACTACCTCACTCATTCTACAAGACTGCAGAGGGATCTCCTGAAAGAGCTAGGAGATACCCTCCAAGGTTTGGTAGCTGAAGGGGTTGCTGACAAAGTATCTTCTCAACTGGAGGCAGTCGGGGGTCGCTTATCTTTGTACCCAGAAGCCTGGTGTCAAGTAAGAAAAGACAAATTGGTACAAAGCATCATATCCAGGGGTTACGCCATCCCCTTTTCCCTTCACATCCCAAAGATAAAAAAGTTCCAGACGTTCCACCCAATCAAAAGGAACAGGCAACTCTAGAAATACAAAAGTTGCTAGACAGAGTCATCCAACAAGTTCCCACAGACCAAGTAGGATCCGGAACTTGCTCAAGATTCTTTTTAGTTCCAAAGAAAACAAAGCACTGGAGACCAATTCTGGAGCTCAGCCTTCTAAAGAAATGACACTGCAGTCAGTGCTCCTATTCCTGGGAAAAGACAATTGGATGTACACTATAGATCTCCAGGATGTGTACTACCACATAAAAATGGACAGGCGATCCAGGAGACACCTCTGCTTTCAGCTGGGAGCGTCACTATCAGTTTCGAGCTGTGGCTTTTGGCCTCACTACAGCGCCTAGAGTGTTCACCAAATATATGGCAATAGTAGCGGCTCACTTGAGACGTCTAGGATTCTGGGAATTTCCATACTTGGACGACTGGTTCTTAACCGCCACAACCAGGCATCTGCTAATCAAGGCCAGGAATACAACCTTGCAACTCTGCTCCCACCTAGGGATTTCTATAAACTATGAAAAATCTACCTTAATGCCTTCTCAGCATGTGGTATTCATAGGGGCAGAATTAGACTCAACACAAATAAAGGCAAATCTTCCACCAGAAAGGATACAATCCCTAAGATACCATGTGAAATATCTCTTAAGAAGGAAGAAAGCTCAAGCGAAGATCGTCCTCAAAGCTCTCGGGATCATGGCGGCAGCGATAGTTTTGGTTCCTCTAACACGTCTGCATATGAGGATTTTTCAGTGTTTGCTATCCCCTCAGTGGTTGATGCAAGAGCTACCGATGTCTCACAAAATAATGATCACAGAAACTTGCAAGAAGGATCTTCAATGGTGGCTGCACTCCTCTCAAGTAACTCTAGGTTGACAGTTTGTTCCACCCCCAAACCAGTGACCACGGTCACCTCCCAGATAGGGTGGGGGTGAGCATTATCTGGGAAAGACTGTCCAAGACACCTGGCAGGATCACAAGGCCCATTTGCACATCAGTGTCCTAGAGATGAGAGCGGTACTTTTAGCGTTGCAAGCACTTCAGGAATCTCTTCCCCTGGAAACCATTGCACTCCAGACAGTCAACATGTCAGTTGTATGGTATATAAACAAACAAGGAGGAGCTAGATCTTACCCCCTTTGTCGAGAGGCCCTGAGAGTATGGCAGTGGGCAACCTCCTCCCAACGTTTTCTAATAGCAATGCACATCCCGGGGAAATCCAACATGATAGCGGACAGACTCAGCAGAGCAGTTCTGATGTCTCATGAGTGGTCTTTGAAACAAGAAGTAGCGGAAAGAATTTTCTGAAAATGGGGACAGCCTTGCTGCGACCTGTTTGCAACATCTATGAATGCCAAATGCAGCAGCTTCTTTGTCCTCATTCCCCCTCCGGGGGAGTCACCAAAGGATGCACTTGTTATTGATTGGCCCCCAGGCCTCCTCTGAGCCTTTCCCCCTTTTCCACTAATTCCCAAAGTCCTTCAGAAAGCCTGTTGTTTGAGAAGGGACTTGATATTCATTGCTTCATACTGGCCTCTTCGGGAGGAGCTTTGGATTCTGGACTCTGTTCCAGACCTTCTGTCTCATGCATCAGGAACTCTCCACCCATCCTTTCAGACCCTCAGACTGACAGCATGGCTGCTCCAGTTCCAACGATAGCCAGGTTTCTAACCCTTTTCTCTCGAGTTAAACACATTCTAATTTATTCACATAAGGCTTCAAAGAGGAAGATTTATAAAATTAAATGGAAAAGATTCTGCCTATGGGCTACCAATTACCATGTGAATAATTTTTCTGCTCCTATTAGTTTTATTCTGGACTTCCTAGCAAAACTTTTCAACGATGGTGCAGGTTCAGCTAGCAGCGATCTCAAACTTTCATTTGGGAGAGTCTGTCTCCAATATAATGTCTCGTAAACTATGCAAAGCCTTTCTCAAGGGTACTATGTTATTAAGACCCCCTATCAGATGACCCTCCAGCGCCATAGGATCTAAACTTTTTTCTCTCGCGCATAGTTTTCCCTCCCTTTGAACCAGCAGCATCTTGCAAATTAAAATTTTTGACTTGGAAAACCATTTTCTTGATGGCAATCATCTCTGGTAGAAGGGTGTTAGAGTAGCAAGCATTGTCCATAAACCCCTCATATTTGCTTTTTCACTTGCGAACACATCCCTCCATTTTACCTAAGGTGGTTTCAGAGACCAATTTAAACCAAAGTATAGAATTACCAGTTTTCTTCCCAAATTATGAAAACAAGACAGAGGACATGTTACATCAACTGGATGTACATAGACAGTTACATTTTTTTACCTACATAGAACTGCAGAACTCAGAAAATCTGATCAGTTATTTCTTTCTTTTTCAGATTCAAAGAAAGGATCCCATCTCTAAAGTTACACTTTCTAAATAGCTGTCAGACTGCATAAATTTTATTTACAAGTCTCAAAATAAAGAACATCCAAAGAAAGTTAAGGCCCATTCTACAAGAGCCATTGCAACTTCTTCTGCCTTTCTGGCTGAGGTACCAATTGACACCATTTGTGCTGCAGCAACACGGGCTAAACCACATATTTTTATCACTCATTACAAAGTTGATTTGGCCTCCAGGAATTGAGCCTCTTTTGGATCCATGGTTGTGAAGAATATTGTCCCGTGAGGCAATTCAATGTGCTAGGGACATTTTCCCAACCTGGTAAGAATGAAAACAAGATAGGCCATCACATAAAGAAGTTATGTACTCACCATAATGTTCCATGTGTGTTGTCCATCTTGCCTTCATTCTTACATCCCACCCTCCTTCCCCCTTCCCTTTTTTTACTCCTAGAAGACCGGGTCTATACAAATTGGATTACCTTGACCTCTGTCCTTCACCAGCCTCTGAATCTTTCCTTGGGAGTATACATAACCTTATAATTTGAGCAAACAAGATCTAAGGATGGTTCTAGTGCATGCTGGGATAGGGATTTAGCCACAAGCTGGCAGATGGCCTTGAGTTTGAAAATAAAGGCTGAGATGGATCTGAGGATCAGATCTGAACCCAACCTAGTAAGAATGAAGGCGAAGGACAACACACATGGAACTTTATGGTGAGTACATAACTTCTTCTTTTTTAGGTTATTAAATCAGAACATTTGATTACTCAGAATTGGAGAGTCAAACCTAATTAAATTTGATTTATAAGAAGATTGTTTACCATAAGGAAAGGTAATGTGCAGGAACCAGATGGACTGCCTCCTAGAGTATTTAAGATTCTGACTAGTACATTGTCAGCTCCCTTGACCAGAGTTTTCAAGATATTACTGGCCAGTGTGAAAGCACATGAAGACTAGTGGACAACTTATATGTGAAAGAAGTACCTGTTAGGGAGCAAAGTTGGGCTTAGATGGAAGTATGCTGGGCAGGTTATATTTTGTAACCTGTTAATGAGCAATATATGTTCAGTTTTTTTGAGATTCATCAGAACAAGTTGGTCTTTCCTGCAAATAATCACTGGAAGGTACAACATCCCTTTATGAGATCTACAGTTAGAGACCCTCCAACTGTCGGTTAGCACTGACATTTATGTGGGTGAAACTTTTGTTAGGCAGTGGAGGTTATGGGACTGAGCAAAGATTTATAGGTGTGTGTTAGTCCCTGCAGTTAGGGGAAATCACTACAGTGTAAAAGAAGTGGCACAGCAGATTTACCCCAACTTTCAAGGACAGTGAGACAGGAAGTATATACTTCTATGACAGGAATGCCATTTTTTGGTGAGCATACTGGACCCCCTTGAAGAGTACACAGTTGGGGCTTCAGGTGAAGCTGTGTTTATGATGTGGTATAAAATAAGCAGAATTGTTACGTAAGTTTGGAGAGTGCCCTGCAGTTGAGAACATATAGTCATGCCTTTCAGAATTGATCAACACGTTTTTATCAAACTTACCTCGCCTCCTACAGTTTTTGTGGCTTTTACTCGTGCTGGTTTGCATGCACTGATTAGTGTCTTTCACCTACGGATACATTTCCTATTTTTGTGCAGTCCTAAAATGTTGGTCATTGTTGTCTGCATATTTGATGTTTGTTATTTGGGTTGTTGATTTGATATTTGGGTGTTGAAGGTCAAAAGGAGCTGCATTGTGTCTTTGTGGACTTAGAGAAAGCATATGACAGGGTGTCTAGAGAGGAGTTGTGGAATTGTATGAGGAAGTTGGGAGTGGCAGAGAAGTATGAGGAAGTCGGGAGTGGTAGAGACGTATGTAAGAGTCGTACAGGATATGTACGAGGGCAGTGTGACAATGGTGATGTCTACAGTAGGAGTGTTGAATGCATTTAAGGTGGAGGTGACATTACATCAAGGATTAGCTCTGAGCCCTTTCTTATTTGCAGTGGCAATGAACAAGTTGACAAATGAGGTCAGACAGGAGTCCCCATGGACTATGCCATTTGCGGATGACATTGTGATCTGTAGTAAAAGTAGGGAGCAGGTGACCTGGAGAGGTGGAGATGTGCTATAGAGAGGAGAGGAATGAAGGTCAGCAGGACAAAAAATGCATGTATTTGAATGAGGGGAGAACGGAGGAATGGTGAGGTTGCAGGGAGTAGAGTTGGCAAAGGTGGATGAGTTTAAATACTTGGGATCAGCAGTTCAGAGTAATGGTGAGTGTTGAAGAGAGGTGAAGAGCGTGCATGCAGGGTGGAGTGGGTGGAGAAAGTGTTGGGAGTGTGACAGACTGGTACCAGTAAGAATGAAAAAGATCTGCAAGATGGTAGTGAGAACAGCTATTATATGAGTTGCAGATGGTGGCACTGACGAAAATACAGGAGTCAGAGCTGGAGGTGGCAGAGTTAAAGATGTTAAGATTTACATTGGGTGTATGAGGATGGACAGGATTAGAAATGAGTATATTAGAGGGTCAGCTCAAGTTGGATGGTTTGGAGACAAAGCCAGAGAGGCAAGATTGAGTTGTTTTGGACATGTGCTGAGGAGGGATGCTGAGTGTATTGGGAGAAGGATGCTAAGGGTGGAGCTGCTAGGTAAGAGGAAGAGAAGAAGTTCTAAGATAAGGTTTGTGGATGTGGTGAGAGAAGACATGCAGTTGGTTGGTATGACAGAGCAAGACGCAGAGGACAGGAAGACATGGAAACAGTTGATCCACTGTGGCAACCCCTAGTAAGAGCAGCTGAAAGAAAAAGAAGAAAAAGGGAAAAGGTTCATTTTTGGCTCTTGGGGACAACATTTCTTAACAGTAAGAGAGCAAGATTTTAATGCACCATGTCAGACAACCCATAACTGTATCACAGCCAGCTGTCACATTGATATATATCTGAAGCTGTTAGAACAGCTTTATATTAACTGTTATCTGCTGATTGCTCTTTGAGAAGCGATGTATACCTATTATGATACCTTATTTGAAGATGTTTTGTTTGTAATCTGGTTGTCTTTTTTTTTCTTCTCTGTTTTTTATGATGCAACAAAGTTGGTTAATCCTGGGGGAAGGTTTGGTTGCTCTGCTGGAGGACAACATTCTCCAAAACAGCATGACTTCCTGGACAGAGGGCTACTGTCAGGCAAACCAGACCCAGTTTTATGACTGGGTTACAGGTAAAGTTGGCAGGAAGTACAGTATATTCAGTCTTCTTGAACTTCACCAAGGCCTTTGGATCCCACTTGCTCAAGAGGCTGGTAAAACTGAAGAAGTTGGGTAGGACCAAGCCTGAGGAACTAGCCACCTGCTTAATTCTAGTACAGTGAGGGTTGTGATGAGAAGGACAACACCGAAAATATTAAAAGTGACCAGTGGAGTACTAGAGATAGTGGTCCTAAGCCCAGTAGTCGTCCTTGTATTCATTCCAACTATATCTAAAGGAAAAGAGAACAGAAGCAACTTTGCTGATGACGTAAAGCTAGGGGTAGAAGAGGGGGATCTGAGGAAGTAAGAGTTGTCAAAGTTGACTAAAGGTAACAACTGAGGTGCAGTATAGATGATTGCAAAGTACTGCACCTGGACAACATCAACCCTGGAGTCAGGTATCAGCTGGAGCTGATGGAAACCAAGAAGAAAAAAATAATCTTGGAGTGCTGCTGACATTGGGCTTAGACCAGTAGAAGCAGAAGGCTAGAGGGATATACACAACATGATAAAACTCTGGAAAGAAACAAGTAAACATTCTGCTATGTTGGGCAACATGTTGCATACTTTTAGTTTTGAAAACCATGGAAGGAAAACCGATCCAGGAGAAAGTCACAAGAAGACTGCATGGGATGGAGGTGAAAAGATGTGACCAGCCTAGAGAAGCTAAAACTCTTGAGACCAGAAGAAACAAGATATGGGTGTACAAGTTCATGTAAGTGAGATGAAAAAAAAATGTCATGAACAGACAGATAGGGAAGAGGGTGTGCAGACAGCAGTCTGTAGGAAACAACTATTACTTGGATCTGTGAAAGTACTTCTTCATGGAATGGGGTGGGGACACAAAACAGACTGCTAGAATGTGATAGAGAAGGAAGCCATAGAGACATTCAAGCAGGGGACAGATGGAGAAACGATGAAGGGGTAGATAGGAAAGGAGGGGAGATAAATGTTGAATAAACTTAATGGACAGGCTGGATAGCATCATCATGTTATCAAGCTAATGTGACAGCAGGCAATTTTACTTGGAAGGTCTAACGGTTCTTTTTAAAAAACTTTTATTACTTGCTTTTTTGTAAAATTCAGCTTTAAGCAGGATAATGGCTTCTCCATTTTGCGACTGGAAGACGCACTACGTGGATTCATAGTTAAGTACTAGGCTTTGTCTGCAGACTCTTAAAAGCCTATCTGATAGCCAGAAGTCAGAAACAAACTGTACCTTTTATCTGTGAGGTAAAGACCTTAACCATTATGCAAACCTCGCCCTCGTATACCTGTGTGCGTGTATACATTTATATACACACACTCATGCAAGTTTATTGCAGAAGTGTACAGTACTCTGTATCTTTAAGAACTGTAAAGCAAAGTGGCTAGAAAAAAGTTTGACCTTTCAACCTGCAACCATTTGGCTTTATAGAGAGAGAGTGGTGATTTCCGAGTCCCTGGGGTAAGAAATTGGGAGACTTTATTTGAACTTAATTTGGAGTCTTTAGTTTGTGTCCCCAAAACTAATACTGAAAGCCATATGGCGTCAAAGTTTGGCTGGAGCCAAGTGTTTGCTTACAGCTTCCCTTGCTGCAACCATAGACTGTTTACTTTGTGAGTCATCATGAACTGGGCCTAGACTTTAGTAATTTAGTTTGTGTACAAATAAAAATAATGAGTAGGATGTAGCCCTTCTCCTAGTTATTTAACAATAAAAGTATAAAAAGTGAGAGTATTAGCAGACTGAGACAGTGGAAGTATCTCATCGATATCAAATGAAAGTGAGTTCTAATAGTACACACATCAGAACCCCTTATTGCATTTCAAAACATGACCAGCAACATGCAAGTCTTGAACATTATTCTTGTTGTAGACAATCCTTTCTATCATTCTGCCTCTTCCCACTGGATTTCCCTCTAAAGTGCAGTCTCAGGATTATTTGCAAATTCTTTTGACCTAATACATTTCTTCTCCCACCTCTTTGGTAGATTGTAAATTGGCCTTATTCTTGTGATATACAAGAAGACTTAAATCTGTTGTATACATTCTTGAAGTTTTTTCAGTGCTTTAACTGTATAACCTCCTCAAGAAGCTTTAACAATTATCCTCTTTGTACAAAGACATATCTTCTCACATTGCAGTTTAACCATCCTTCCTCTGTCTTCAGATTGCACATTCTTTGCCTTAGTTTTAGAAGGTTTCTGAAGTTGTTCTAGACACTGGGCTTTACTCTTCCTTCTTTTTATGATCTATCTAGCTATAAAGAAACGTTTCATTATGTACGAAGTTTAAAAACAATGTCATTAGCATGTTTATTAGCTGTTTTTGACCCAGACCAGCACTCCCAGCCTGAGTTAAGGGATGGGCTCATCATCATCATCATCATTAACCAGTGCTTTCTGTCAGCACTCTGTATCTCCTAATCATTGCATTCCATGCTGAAGGAGAAGAGCCCTAAGCCTACAATTTTGGTTGCAGATATTGAAGTAAGGACCATTTCATTTGCTTTGTCATTGTTGTCACACTTTTACATGTCCCTAATTTCTGCCTCTACCTGAACTTCAGTGCGCCATTTAAAGCTCAAGGCCTTCATTATAAGTTACACTAAGGTGAAATGGAATTGAGTGAAAGATCCAGGAAGAAAGTCTCAATCTAATAATACCAGTCATATGGCAGACAGGCACCATGAATCCAGTAAAACTAGCTTTCTCTTACATTCTGATGATCACAGAGCAGTTTCTGCTTCTTCATCTGATGTGTTCTTTTCAGGTGAGACGTTCTTCTTGTAGTTACCATAACTGCAAAGAAGAGTCATCTCCCTGGCTTTAGATGAGGATAGACTGTAAGTGCAAGAAATAGTGAGCACCTAAAGAGCCTCACTATTGGCACTCGATGGTTAAGACGTTTACTGCTCAGAGTGAAGGGATGGAGAAGAATGTAGTTTCCATAGCCTGTTGTCCAGAATCTGTCCATTTCTAGTCTCCTCCACCTTTATAGGTTCCCTGACTCCATTTCTCACTGTGATTATGAAAACTTCTTTTAGCTTGATAGTAAATGACTGCATTCTTAAAGAGTACTTTAAAAAACACAGTACAAGAGCATGCTGTTCATTGTCTTTGTGAACTAGTGACTGGTCCCTTTGCCAACAGTAACCACTTAAATGTCAGTCTTTAAAGCATGTGCCCCAACTCCCCAATTCAGTCAGTATATATGTTTCCAAGAGGGTAAGTGAACTGGTTCATAGTTCCTTTTCAGTTATGACCCATGTGAAAATAGGTGAAGGCTGTCAGCCTATCCAGATAGAATTTTGTAGATAATTCTGTCATTTGTAAATATTAATATAAGCCACGGGCTTGTCCTCTTAAATGTGAAAAGACTGTATTGGATGTTGAACTGAAAAAAAATGTAACAGTGCACTCTACTGTAAGAAAGCTGATAAGTCAGTTATTTGATGTCAAAACTTGGAGCCGATATGTCTGGATGAAGGAATTCTGACTATTGTCGTGAGACCAGAGTTAATTGCTAGAATTTGCATGTATAAATTCTTTTATTTTTCTGGCTTCCTGACCAGCTGCAAGATCAAGGGCTATTAACCTCTGAGAATCTGTTATCCTGGGAACCAGAAAGAAATTATGTAATCTGAAATGAATCAGTGGTACTGTGTTATCAATTTAAGGACAGAAAGAATGAGAGCAGGAGAGCATTTGTCTTGAGAACATCCAATTCACCACTCTGCCTGTTTTCTATATGCAAGTAGGATCTTCGACTTGTGTTTCTCTTAGAAATAGCTAGGAATTAGGAAGATTAGACTGTGTTTTTCTGTGATGTCAGAACTTTTCTGCGGTATTATTTTAAACATTTCTCTGTGATCTCTGAACTCTTGACTAGCACTGTGTAGTAAGTAGTATTGTCTTATGTTTTATTTATTATTAAATATTTTTAAACCTTTCAACTGTGGCTGTTTTGTGTAGAGATAATTTAAGCTCTAAGACTATGTCGAGTGTATATAGTGATACTGTACCAAGTCACTCCAAGTAAGTCTTGACTGTTTGGCTGCACTTACCATTTGGATAATAATATTACACAGTAATAATTGGACACCCTTTTAAGGGCCATTGAGTAGCTGATAAATATTAGCTGAGTGGTGGCAGTGATTTCTACTGTATAGTCTGGTTAAAAGGGGCACAGCTGGAGAACCTGTGCCAGCCTTCCCCAGGAGCATCTGTGTGGTTGTATAAACTCTTATCTCAAAGTGTGTCAGCTACTTGGGCAGGGACACGAAGCACTGGTTGGACAGTGAAGGGTGCTGGAGGTTTTAACTTGCCCACTAGGCTGAGATCTGGATGCTATAGCTGTGCCAGTGGGGAGTCTTATTGGGGACCTGGAGAGAAGGGGAGAAACCATCCCCAGACTGACTGTGATCTCTGTGTGCTCTTAAGGGAAATTGTACTTTACTGTGTGTGTATTTATTATCTTTTCTCTATATGGACGCCCCTCAGTGGTAGTGGTGAGGATTGTGGCTCCTTGATTGCTGGGCCAGTGCACGGGCGTCACAACCCAGGCCAAGAAGACACAGAAAAAACAAAAACAATCATAACAAAAATACAGGTTGTAAAAAACATGATTATTTAGCCAGTGTGCATTACATATACATACTTTGAAGTAATACAGTTAAAGGGGATCTCCATTAACATTATTTACAAAATATTCATACAAAGTACATTTTGACCAGAATGTACTAAATGAGTAGAGACCATGTCAACTGCATTGTGCAACAAAGAGTAGTCTTAGCAAAATAAGCTATCATTTGTGGTTGCAGCTGCACACAGACTGCACATGGGTATGTGCTACTTAGCAAGGATCTGTAAAACAGGTATGTGCATTCTGCTTGAGCATATGATCTTAGTTTTTGCCTGAACTTAACTACATTGTCAATTTGTTTGACATTATCTGGGATATTATTCCAGTAAACTGGTGCAAGTTTGCTAAAAGCTCTTTCAGTGAGGAACCCATGCTGATCATCAACAAAGTTATTATATTTATTGACGTAGTCCAAAATTTGGTTTTAGATTATTTTTTGATAACTTTTGCAAATGGGTAAAGTTTGCCAATTGTTCTAAAGTCTGAGGCAGATGATTGTGATAGAACTCTGGGCAGTGGAACATAGCCTGGAGTTTTGCGTAAATAGTTAAAAGTCTTGTATGAAATAGCAGAACAGCTTGTCTAACAGTTTAGAGAAATCATATCTAGTAACATTCTTAAAGAAAACTAGGGGTGTGGTGAAGGTATTTGTGTAGAGACGAACAGGGTGAAATTTGTGTCAGATTAGGAAATAGAGGTGGAGTTAAGTGGTGAGGCATGGCAGCAAGTTCACTGATGTTATTGAGGATCTCCTTGGTTAGATATTTAGTAGCTGCCATGTTTAGGGATTATTTCTTTAAAGCAATTTTTTGATGCTTAACAAAAAATACTTGGGTTTGTCCCACTTTGTATTACGGCATGTTTCACATGTGTGTTGCCTTTTCTGTGTTAGTACTCATTCTGGCCTCCTTTCTAAGTTTCTAAAATAGGTTATATGATTGTATAGAGTAGTTTTTCAACTGTTTTAAACTGTTTAAAGTTGTTTTTGCACCTGCACTTTTAAAGTTTGTCCTGCTTGTTGCATTTACCTGTTGAGGCTACACACTCAGGTGTGCTAGCCTGTGTTACATATTTATTGCATTTTCCTGCTGTTTGTTGCAAAAAAGAAAAAAAACAAAAAAAATTATCCTTGTTTCCCGTCTTTCCTGACCTAGAGTAGTCCAAATACAGGCTTTGTTGTATTCTGGACTTATGGAAAGTTCCTGTGTTGCCCATTTCCTTTCTTGGATAACGGGAGGCTTCTTCGTTCACCAGTGGCAGTGGGGAGCTTAGAGCAGCCTATCTATCCCTGGAGGAGTGTTCCCAGCACAAGAATCTGGTAGTCTATTGGCCGTTTTGGGCCAATTTCCAGCTCTTTCAAGTCCCCCTGTGTAAAACCCGCTTTGGCGCGGCTTTGCGCAATTTTGCGCATAGCGCAGCATTGGGCAGCTCAGCTTAATTGGGTTTAAACCATTCTCAGCTTCACAAAGTCTGCTCTTCACTTTTTCCCTTAGAACTGATCTAGTTCTCATAATAAACACCCTATTCCTACTCTAAAGCCTGGCACTTACTCAGTAAAGCAATTATATAAGCACTAAAAAATTAAAAACACTGCACCCTCACAAACTTCCCTTGAGTACCTTGTTCCCCATTGGCCCTTTTTTTCAATTATAAAGGAATTCCCAATACTATTCTAGCATGTCCAAAGGTCAGTTGTCAATCTCCTCTCCGGTCCAGCTGGTGAATCTGGGAATCTTGAGGCAATGTTACAACTGCCTCATGTACACAGACAACCCTCTCCTCCTCCCAACAAATTCCAACACATGTGCGAGATGCAACCATATAGCCAAACTGGAGGCTAAGCTCTCTCAACTCAGTACTGGCGTAACCAGTCAGGAGGAGAAGGAAACCACACTCACTACAATTCCAGTCTCACATAGACCTACCACGACAGCAAACCAAACACATAAACACACAAAAACATACTCGGAGGCTCTAAATAAAAATCTGACTAAGCAGCAGTGACCTCCAAAGCAGACACCCAAGCAACCGCTACCCCAAAACAAAACACATGCAACACATAGCTCACAAAGCCAGTGTGCCGAACAGTCAAAGCCCTTAAGGCTAAACAACACACCTGATACACTTGTAATAGGTGACTCTATCGTCAGGCACACTGACTTCCCGCTCACCAGGCTGAACAAGGAGAAGGTCACGGTGAGCTGCCTGTCGGGCGCTAGTATCCGCCACATAACACAAGCACTCGGGTCACTCCAAGGCAAGTACAAATATGACTCAGTCATTGTCCATGCTGGTGTGAATGACCTGAGACGTACCTCCCTGGACTACATGAAAAGAGACATAGAGGAGCTCTCTGAGCATGTAGCCCAGGCCGGAATGACCCTGACGTTGAGTAGCATCGTACCCTCACCAAGAATGATGCCACAATATGAAGACAAGATGATCAATTTCAACAATTGGCTTAAGTATTGGTGTCATTCAAAGGGGATCCAATGCCTGTCAGCCTGGGATGACATGCTCGACAAGCCACAATGCTTCGCTAGGGACAGCTTGCACCTGTCACCCCTGGGCTTTTGGATATTGGCAAAGGCTCTTGCCACCCCCATAGTGCCTTTTTTAGGCAAGGCTCAAAAGACAAACCCACCTCCATAGGTATCACAAGGGATAAGAAACTAAGAGTAATGCTACTCAACGCCAGAAGTCTAAACCTCAAGATGCACGCACTCAAAGCTCTCCTTAGCATGGAGAACATCGATATCTGTGCAGTAACAGAAACCTGGTTCAAGGCTCCCGAGAGCACCCCAGCACTACCAGGTTATACCTCATATCATGCTTTTTGGCCCCAAAACTTGGACTCAACCGCAAAAGGAGGGGGAGTATCAATATTCGTCAAAGATACCCACACGTCCAGGTTGGTGGTACAGCACGAAGCATCAGAGACTATCCATGTGCAACTAACAGTGGGTAAAACTGCCTTCCAGTTTATAGCCTGCTACAGACCACCCTCCCAAACCCAAGAACCCCACTCGGCCTTCCTGAGAACACAGGAAAATATAAAGGTCTCTCCAAACACCATTATATTGGGCGATTTCAACTACCCAAACATAGACTGGGAGCATTACTCTAGCTCCAACACCCTAGCCCAAAGGTTCCTAGAATTTATAAACTCAAATGCTATGGAACAACTTACCACTCCCACAAGAGGGGAAAACATACTGGACCTGATCATCACCAACATGAGGGCTCTATGCTCCATACCAGAAGTGTATCCCTCACTGGTAAGATCAGACCATAAACTAATCTCACTGGATATTCACATCCCGACCCCACCCCCTGCCCAGAATACCACAGTGAAAAACTTCTCTAAAGCAAATTTCACACTCCTCAAAACCGAGGTGGAATCCTTCAAAGCCCCCGGGCCTGTGGAAAATACGGCCCAGGCCGCAGAATCTTTTATAAACACATTCTATTAACACCTTCAGGAATGCATGGATCATGCAATCCGAAATAAAAGCAAGACCCAATCCTTCAAAGGCAGGCGTCCTGTCTGGTGGACCCCAGCCATAAACAAACTATACAATAGAAGGAGGAAGCTACTACATGATAGAGCAAAATCCCAAAAAGGGAAGGCATCTCTGATCAGTATTAGCAAAAAACTATGGGCACTCATAAAATCGTCTAAGGCCAGCTTCGAGAGAAAAATTGCACAGGACACTAAGGATAATCACAAGGCTTTCTTTAGTTATGTTAGGAACCTGGGTGGGAATTCCCAGATATGCTCAGAATTAGTCCAAAATGACAAAAAATACACTGAACCCACAGACATTGCCAACATCCTAGCCGACAGGTTCAGTGCAAACCTCCCCCCCCCACCAAAAGGGCAAATATCTATCCCAGCAAAGTGCTTGCCCCCCTGACATCTCGGATGCTCAGGTAAGAGCCTCCCTCTCCAAAGCCTAAAACACAGCATCAATGGGACCAGACAGTGTCCCGGGCTGCGTCCTACATGAACTCCAAGAAGAGCTAAACCCAAACATAAAACTACTGTTCAGTCTCAGCCTTACTACAGGATATGTACCCAAAGAGTGGCGTACAGCAACAGTGGTCCCTCTCCACAAAGGTGGTGCCTCAACAGATCCTCGCCCCATAAGCCTGACTAGCTTGGTCTGCAAAGCTATGGAAAGCATCATCATGGACCTCATAAATAAAGATATTGGGGACCTACAGACACTGGATCCTACCCAGTTCGGCTTTGTTAAGGGCAGATCCTGCCTCTTAAACCTGGTCGATTTCTTTGAAACAGTCACCAAGTCCATTGACGAGGGGAAGGTGATCCACGCAGCCTACCTGGACCTTGCAAAAGCCTTCGATACAATACCCCACTCGGGCATTATAGATAAGCTCACCAGCTTAAATATAAACCCCTATGTCACTAGATGGGTTGCAAACTGGCTCAAGGACAGAACCCACATGGTTAGAATTGCTGGAGCCATGTCAGACTCCAAAGCAGTTACAAGTGGCGTCCCACAAGGCTCAGTCCTGGGGCCTCTCTTTTTCGGTATATATTTCTCGGAGGTACAGGCCAACACGGAAGAACTGTGGCTGACCAAGTTCGCAGATGACTGCAAACTAGGCGCCATAATCGACTCTCCAGCCAACACAAGCATCCTGCAAAAGGGCCTCATAGAAACAGACAACTGGTGCCAGAGCCATGGCCTCAAGCTAAATGCCAAAAAGTGTATAGTCATCCCCTTTGGCTAAAACAAAGTGCTCACAAATTACCACATAAGTGGTAATCCATTAAGTACGGAAGAAGTAATTAGGGACCTGGGGACCCAAGATGATCGCAATCTGTCATTTGAAAACCACGTGGCCAAAGTGGTTAGAAAAACATTTTATATAGCCCACCTAATCATGAAGGGATTCACATCTAGATCAGGGGAGGTCACCGTGCCTCTTTACTCATCCCTCATCAGGCCCATAATTGAGTACAATGCCCCTTTTGGGATGTACCTTACCAGACACCTGCAGCAACTGGAAAGACCCCAAAAGTACCTCACCAAGAGGATCAAAGGGCTCAAGCAGATGCCATATGCTGCCCGGTTAAAGAAACTCCAGCTCTACTCAGTGGCATACCGCCTGCTCAGAGGCGATCTGTGCCTGACATATAAAGCCATGTCCAACCCGGAATTAATGGACATGCTGCACCTCAGAAAATCCAAATCCCATCGAGCTACGCGCTCGAGAGACTTGAACCTCAGCACTGAAATAAATAGGACATGCTGGAGGGACAGATTCATAACCTAGAGGCTCCCTTCACTCTGGAATAAAATCCCAGTCCAGGTTAGGCAGAGACCCTCATTGACTCTCTTCAAGAGGAATCTTGATGAGTGGATGGGAGATCGTAGGTTTACCCCGGGTATCACGTCTGTGTCACTGTTAGACCGAGGCATAGTATACTAACCTCGAAAAAGAATAAAACTTACTTCACAGTACCTCCAAGAATAACTTTGGAAAACACCAATGAGTGCCAACGACTGCCAATAAAAATGTAATCCACAGTTTATTGTCACAAAGAACAAACACGAACTAATACGACAAGCAAATAAAACAGACAGACGAAATATGTAGCAAACAGAGTTAAGCACTTTCAACCATAGTAACTGGTTCTGATGAAGTTCATGTTCGTGCTTTGTGACAATAAACTGTGGATTACATTTTTATTCATAGGTTCATAGGTTTATACTAGGCTATCTGCCCTAAGGCATTTATAAGCCTAGCCCAAAGTTTTGTGGCTTACGCCACCCCTTATGTTAAAAAATACTGTGCCCATTAGTTTGTTGTGCCTCTGTCCAGCAGTGACACAGAGATGATTCCCGGGGTAAACCTACAATCTCCCATCCACCGGTCAAGATTTCTGTTGAACAGAGCCAGCGAGGTGCTCTGCCTCACATGGACCGGGATTTTATTCCACAGCATAGGGAGTCTCTGAGTGACAAATCTATCCCTCCAGCATGTCCTATTTATATCCGTGCTAAGGTTTAAGTCGCTTGCTCTAGTGGATCTGGTAGATTTGGATTTTTTGAGGTGGAGCATGTCCATTAATTCCGGGATGGACATGGCCTTGTATGTCAGGCACTGGTCACCTCTGAGCAGGCGGTATGCGACTGAATAGAGCTGGAGTTTCTTCAGTCTGGCAGCATATGACAGATTTTGGAGTCCCTTTATCCTTTTGGTGAGGAACTTTTGGGGTCTCTCCAATTGCTGCAGGTGTCGGGTGAGATACATCCCGAATGGGGCATTGTACTCGATCATTGGTCTGATAAGTGAAGAGTACAGGGGAATGATGACCTCACTTGATCTGGATGTGAATCCCTTCATGATCAGGTGGGCAATGTAGAAGGTCTTTCTAACCACTTTAGCAATGTGAGTGTCAAAAGAAAGGCCACTGTCAACCTGGGTCCCCAGGTCCCTGATAACCTCTTCTGTGCTTAATGGATTGCCACCTATATGGTAGCTTGGGGTTACCTTGTTTTTCCCGAAGTATATGACTATACGTTTTTTGGCATTTAACTTCAGGCCATGGCTCTGGCACCAGCTATCAGTTTCCGTGAGACCCCTCTGAAGGATATCTGTGTCCGATGTACTTTCCACTATGGCGCCCAGTTTGCAGTCATCTGCAAACTTTGTCAGCCATAGTCCTCCTATGTTTGCCTGTACTTCTGAGAAGTAGATGCCGAACAACAGGGGGGCCAAGGACTGAGCCCTGTGGGACACCACTTGTGACCGGCTTGGAGTCTGACATGGCGCCAGCAACTCTAACCCTGTGGGTTCTGTCCTTTAGCCAGTTTGCAACCCATCTTGTGACATATGGGTTTACATTTAAGCTGGTAAGTTTCTCTATAATACCCGAGTGGGGTATTGTGTCGAAAGCTTTTGCAAGGTCAAGGTAGGCTGTATGGACTGCCTTTCCCTCATCAATGGCCTTGGTGACTGTTTCGAAGAAGTCGACCAAGTTCAAAAGGCATGATCTGCCCTTGACAAAGCCAAACTGGGTCGGGTCCAATGTCTGCAAGTCCCCTATGTCTTTGTTTGAGTTCCATTATGATCCTCTCCATAGCTTTGCAGACCAGGCTTGTTAAGTGTATGGGGCGGTAATTACCAGGGTCCGTAGAGGCACCACCTTTGTGGAGTGGGACCACAGTTGCCGTACGCCACTCCTTGGGCACGTATCCTGTGGTAAGGCTAAGATTAAACAGCTGCCTTATATGCGGGTTTAGTTCCTCGTTTAGTTCGTGTAGCACACAGCCGGGGACACCATCTGGTCCCATTGATGCTGTGTTTTTAGCTTTAGAGAGAGCAGCTTTCACCTGCGCATTTGAGATGTCTGGGAGGCTACACTCCGCTGGGATAGTTATCTCTCCTTTTGGGGGGGGGTGAAGTTTGCACTGAACTTGTCTGCCAGTATGTTGGCAATGTCTGTGGGTTCAGTGATTTTTGTATCATTTAGGACTAATTCTGCGCATATCTGGGAGTTTCCACCCAGGTTTCTAACATAGCTGAAGAAGGCCTTATGATTGTCTTTTGAATCTATTGCAATTTTTCTCTCAAAGTTGGCCTTGGATGATTTTATGAGTGCTCATATTTTTTTACTAATAATGATCAAGGGTGTCTTCTCTTTTATGGATTTTGCTCTATCATGTAACAGCTTTCTCCTCTTATTGTAAAGTTTGTTTATGGCTGGGGTCCACCAGACTGGACGTTTGCCCTTGGTGGAAAGAGTCTTGGTTTTATTAGGGATTGCCTGATCCATGCATCCTGGAGGTGTTCGTAGAAGGCATTTGTAAGGGCTTCCGTAGCTTGGGTTGTGGTTTCCACTGGCTCGGGGGCCTTGAAGGATACCACACCAGTCTTGAGTAGTGTGAAGTTTGCTTTGGAGAAGTTCTTCACTGTGGTCTTTTTTGTTTGGGGTGGGGGAGGGATGTGGATTTCCAGTGAGATAAGTTTGTGATCTGATCTCACCAATGAGGGATATACTTCCAGTGTGGAGCATTTTGTCCCCATGTTGGTGATGATGAGATCTAGTATATTTTCTCCTCTTGTGGGAACAGTGACTAGTTGTTCCATGGCATTTGAATTTATGAACTCCAGGAACCTTTGGGCTAGAAAGTTGGGGCTTGAGTAATGTTCCCAGTCTATATTCGGGTAGTTGAAGTCACCCAATATAATGGTGTTTGGAGATACATTTATACCCTCCAGTGTCTTCAGGAAGGCTGTGTGGGGTTCCTGAGTTTGAGAGGGTGGCCTGTAGCATGCTACAAATTGTAGAGCAGTTTTGCCTATGGTTAATTGCACCTGGATGGTTTCCGATGCTTCGTGCGTTGCCACCAACCTGGAGGTATGGGTATCCTTGATGAATATGGATACACCCCCTCCTTTGTGGTGTGGTCCGGGTTTTGCGGGCGGAACGCATGATATGAGGTAAAACCTGATAGTGCCAGGGTGCTCTCAGGAGCCTTGAACCAGGTTTCAGTCACAGCACAGACATCGATGTTCTCCATACTGAGAAGGGCCTCGAGTGCGTGCATTTTGAGATTTAGACTTCTGGCATTGAGCAGCATTACCCTTAGTTTCTTCCCATTTTTGTTTTCTAGGGTGGTAGGTTTAGAATTTGAGCCTTGCCTAAAAAAGGCACTATGGGGGTGGCAAGAGCCGTAGCCAATATCCGGAATCCCAGGGGTGACAGGTGCAAGCCGTCCCTTGCGAAGCAGCGTGGCTTGTCAAGCATGTTATCCCAGGCAGACAGACACTGGATCCCCTTTGAATGACACCAGAAATTAAGCCAATTGTTAAAGCTGATCATCTTGTCTCTATGTTGTGGCATCATTGTTGGTGAAGGAAGGATACTGCTCAGGGTCATACCTGCCTGGGCTACATAATCAGAGAGCTCCTCTATGTCTCTTTTCATGTAGTCCAGGGAGGCGTCTCAGGTCGTTCACACCAGCATGGACAATGACTGTGTCATATTTGTACTTGCTGTGGAGTGACCAGTGCTTGTGTTATGTGGCGGATTCTAGCACCGATAGGCAGCTTACTGTGACCCTCCTTGTTCAGCCTGGTGAGTGGGGCGTCAGTGTGTCTGACTATGGAGTCACCTATGACAAGTATGTTTGGTGTTGTATTTGGCCTTAAGGGCTGTGACTGCTTTGCACACTGATTTTGTGGTTTATGTGTTGCCTGTGGTGTGTCATGAGGTGGCAGTTGCTTGGATGTCTGCTTTGGAGGCCTCTGCTGTTTAAGTAAATTTTTGCTCAGAGCCTCCGAGTATGACTTTGTGTGTTTATGTGTTTGATTCATTGTTGTGATAGCTTTATGTGAGACTGGTTTTGTGGTGTGTGTAGCTGCCTTCTCCTCCTGTCTGGTCTTGCCAGTCCTGAGTTGAGAGAGCTCAGCCTCCAGTTTGGCAGTCGTTGGCACTCATTGGTGTTTTCCAAAGTTAACCTCGAAAAAGGGCATAGCAAAATTCATTTAAAATGGGTGGCGAAAGCAAACACACTCTGGCTAGGCTTATAAATGCCCTAGGGCAGATAGCCTAGTATGAACCTATGTTTTTCATGCAATACCTCTTACTTTGCTCTTGTTTTTTTAGCTGATTGGTAAGCCAAGATGCATAATTACCTTTAGTCCTGACTTTGTCTTTGTTGATCAGGATAGTCAAAGTGGACAAAGCCCATTTTCAGCTGAGGCCTGGGAGAAATGATCAAGCAAAAGTATATGCATAATTGCATTTGCATTCTACATTTATAGTTTCAGAAATAGCCAGTGTATAACAGAATTGCAGAAGTTGCTGTTCACATTGATAAACTGAATTATATAAGATTATGAGGTGTTTATTTCACTAAAAATTAAATAGTCTAGATGTATTTTATTAAGACACACAACTTAAACCGTGAGTCATATACCTTGAGTTACTGTATCCTGTAAAATTAGGATATAATTTTAGTACTGTTGAAGACATGGATATCAGTAGTAATGATATGTGTGTAGTAAGTAGTAAGATGTAGCGCAAACGGGTTAGATGAGAGAGGAAAATATGTTACAGAACTGAAGAGAAGAGTATATTAATACAACTAAGGAGAACAGATGATGAAGTATGACTTATTCGAAACATAAATTTGAGAAGAGAAACTCGACCTGGTGAAGAGCAGCAGTGTGACTATGAATGAGGGAGGTGCTGTTTGGGCAGTATTTTTAAGTGGTAAAGCCTTCCATAGATAAAGCTTAGCTTGTAGAAGGTGGGTAGAGCAGCTGTGGAGTCAGTACAGGTACAGAGAACAGCCCTATCTATTAGTTGCAGCTCTGTGGCAAGATATTGTTCAGAAGTATTGGTGATTTGTATTAAAATGATAATTTGCAGCTTTCATCAACCAGTGAGGAGTGATTGGTTATTGGCAGTACCGTAAGTTATTTCAGCTTTTCAGGTAAGTTAGTGTGTTGTTCAGAGTGGTGAATTCAGTCTTATACCCTCGTCTACCAACTGAGAGAGTTGGGAAGAGTTGCTGTTTTATTGAGCTTGTTATTGTAGGGGCCAGTTCTGTTGCTGTTTGTGTCACCAACAGTTGTAAGCGTATGCTGCCCAGTCCCTCTGAATTTGGTGCAGTAACTTATTGTCGTACATTCTGACAAGAATGATGTTCAACAACATTAATAAGGAAATTATTTACAGTGCATGTTCAGGAACAACAATTTCTACAGATTGTACGCCTACTAAGGAACAGAACATACTAGACATTGTTTGTGTTCCTAAGGGAATGAATGTTGCTTCAAGTCAAGTTTTGCCACAACTGATGTGCAGTGATCATGGAGCTATCATGGTTATATTGTTGCTAGATAGTTCTGACAGACTGAAGCTTAAACCGATGCACAGAAGATTGATAATAGATTATATGGCAGTTTAACATCAGGATCTAGGAACAGAACCTCAGGATGATATATTTACATAAGAGCAAGATACTTGATTAAAGTGAGAGAATAAATTATAAGAAATGGAAGAGCGGTCAAGCTATAACTCTGAAAACTAAAACAAGCTGGACAGACAAATTAAAGATTCTAATACTTATTCTCAGACAAAATAGATTATCGAAATCTTATCAAGTTCCAATCTTGCTTTCATGTTGTGGAAGAATAATGGAGAAGGTTATTTTTGGATAAATTATTCCATGATGATGTCCTTATATTCACTGCTGCAGTATTAAATGACTACTTGTTGCTTTTAAAAGGTATGCTGAATGTCACTAAAGAATGTCTTTGCCACCAGTCTGAGCGTATCTTTTTGCCATCGCTCTGTTTACCTGCATCCGATTTCTGCCAGTTGGATGCATTTTTGTTCTCCAGTGACTACCTATGCCGTTTGCTGACTTCTGTTGCAGTTGCAGGTAAATGCCCCATTGAGGATTTTGATTTTTCTTGCTTTGTTAATCTTCCACTGTCCAACCTCTGCCACGTGTTTCTCCTGAGGTCATTACAAACCATCATGTCTGAGGCCAGTGATGGTCCATCTGGCAGCATGTCGGTTCTGGACTGCTGTCCTGGGTCTGAAGCCTCCTCCAGGGGCTTTGGTTTCTTTAAACTATAAGGCAGAGGAGAAAGAATCTATTAGTCCAGATGTTCTTTTGTGGAAATTTTGATGCAGCAGATGCCTCTTCTAGGGCTGCTGTTTTTGGTTCAGTCTTGAGATGGATGCTCTTCTGGAGTCTAAACTTTTGTTTGTGGAAGTTGCTGCTGGTTTAAGTCCCTTCAGGTTAAGGGTAAGGCCTTACAAGAGCTTAAACGTGTTTTCTCCTGTGCCAAAATTTCAGAGAAACTACCCCGCTAAGCCTGCCTTTATTCGTAAGCAATCCTGCCCTTCTACTAAAGGTGGGAAGAGTGGCAAACGGGCTCTTCCTGCTAAGGCTACTCAGTTTTCAGGGACTCTGAAGCTTTCCTTTCTGGACAAACCAGGTGTTGTATGACTCTCATTCTTTTCCCAGCCACATCTCTCTTTCTGTTTGCCTTTCTGTTTCTCTTCTTGTTTGGGTTCTATTGATTATTTGTCAGGGTACTTCATGGTGTGGAACTGCCATCTTCCTTTTATGGGCATTCCTCATCCTCCTCAGAAACAGCTTCCCTTTTTCCCAGAGGTTCTTCAAAATCTCTTGTGTCAAGGTACTATTCAAGAGGTGTCTGTGTCCCAAAGGGGGGGAAAGAGTTCTAGTTCAGACTGTTTCTAGAACCCAGAAAATAGGACATTTGGAGACCTATTCTAGACCTCTCTCATATAAACACTTTTCTAAATGTACCTTCCTTTCAGATGTTGTCCCTTCAGATTCAGTTTCCTGTCTTACTCCCTCAGGCCTGTATGGTGTCTCCGGGTCTCAAGGATGCTTACCTCCATATTTCGATCCATTCTGTTTTCAGGAAGTTTTTGCTTTTCTGTGTTGCTTCCTGGCATTTTCAGTTCTAATTTTCTTGTTCCTGTGATTGCTTTTTGCAGTCTTCAAGACATCCAAATATGTCCTTACTTAAGTGACCTGTTGATTCAGGCATCCTCTGCAGGGACTCTTTTGCAAAATCTTAATTTTTGCCATTTCCTTTCTTCAGAGCCTGGGATTCACTATAAATTTCAAAAAGTCTTCTCTGACTCCTTCGCAGGATCATGTTTTTCTAGGTTTCTGGGTTTAGATGGTGCCAATGCTTGCATCCCTGCCCCCTCCAAAGGCTTTAACTCTCATTTCTTTATTTCAAACTCTTCTTCCTCTGGCTTCCATTACCATCAGGGAATTTCTGAGAGCTGTGGGTTTCATGGCACCCACCATTCCGATGCTCCCTCTGGCCAAACTTCACATGAGAAAGTTTCAGTGGTTTCTGAAGTCAGTGTGGCTCCAACATGCACATCCTCTAAACATTGTAGTTCCTCTTCTTCCTTGTCTCAGACAGAAACTTCACTGGTGCTTCAGCAGTTGTCTCTGAATCCAGGGATCCCTTTTCACCCCCTCTTCCCTCTTAGGAATTGTTCACAGATGCTTCAGACATGGTAATGGGGGGTGGCATTTAGCTCCCTAAAAGTACAGGGGGATGTGGTCACCTTGTCAACAGAAGGAGCACATCACTGTCAAAGAGATGAGAGCTTTTCTCCTAGCTCTTCAGGCCTTTCATCCTCTTTTCTGTCCAGGGCATCTCAAGGTGTTCACAGTACAGTGATGTGGTATGTCAACAAACAAGAAAGAACGAGATCTTGTCTTCTTTGCTGGTTGGCACTTCTGGTATGGGATCTTGCTGTCAAATATCAAGTGACTCTGCAGGCAGTTTATAACCTTTCCGGTCAGAATATTGTGGCAGACACTCTGAGCAGGTCACTAACTCAGTTCCATGAATGGATGCTTCACAGGGATATGTTTCTGTACATTATCCACCAGTGGGATACTGTTAAAGTGGATCTTTTTGCCTTCCCTCTGAAGAGACACCTTCCTCTGTTTTGTGCCAGAGTCCCAGGTTCTCTGGTATGGAAGGTGGGTGCCCTCTCATTTTCATGGAAGGGGATGTTTTGTTCAAGATTCAACAGGATGCTCCCAAAATCTTGTTGGTGACTCCCTTTGGGCCGTGACAGCACTGGTTCCCTCTACTTCTGCATCTAGCCAGGGGCAATCATCACAAGTTACCTCGCAGAAGACAAGGGATCTCTCATCAGACACCTTTTTTCTGAGGGACATGCTGCAAGTCCTGCATGAGGCTACTACTAGGAAACCGTACTTATACAAATAGAAGAGGTTTTCTATTTGGTGTGTCTCGTAACCTATACCCACTTACTGTGGATGTTCCTTTGGTTCTCTCTTATTTGTGTGAGTTGCTCAAAACTGGTTTGACCTATTCTTCTATTAAGGCCTACTTATCGGATATCTCTGCTTGTCTGCCTTTTTCTCCTCCTCCAGCTTCTAGATTTGAGGTGAAACAATTTCTTAAAGGTGTCCTTAATATTAGACCTCCCAAGAAGCCTGTTCCTCCTCTCTGGGATCTTAATTTTTGTTTTGGAGAAGTTGATTCAGATTCCTTTTGTGCCTACTGCTTCAGTTTCCTTGCTACATTGTTTCCGGAAGACTTTTCTTCTGTTAGCTTTTAAGTCTGCCAGACAGGTGTCTGAGTCACAGGCCCTTATGGCTTGTCCTCCTTTTTTGGTCTTTCATGAGGGCAGGGTATCCTTGCGCACTAACCCTTCTTTTATGCCTAAGGTGGTTAATAAGCTGTCACTAAGTCTGTCTATTAATCTGCCTACTTTTCCCCTGTCTGCATTCTGACAGTGAGAGGGTGCTGCATACTTTGGACTTGCATAGGCAACTCTGGGTTTATTTGGATAAGACTAAGGCTATTAGAAAATCTAATCAGTTATTTGTTTCTTTTCATCCTAGATCTTTGGGACTTGCTGTATCCAAACAAACTATGTTTTCTTGGATTTCTAAGACTGTTTCCTTTTGTTATACTTTTCATAGCAAAAGCCTTCCTTCTTCAGTTAAGGTTTATTCTCCTAGAGCTGTGGCTTCTTCAGGTGCTTTTTCAAGGGCTTAGATACTAATTCTATTCTTGAGGCAGTTACCTGGACTTCTGTGTATACCTTTACCAAGCACTACAAGTTGGGGTGGTATCTTTAGAACTAGGACTGGTTTTGCTAGTGCCATTCTTCATGGACTTTTAGGGGGATCTTCTGCGCCTTACCCCTCCAAGTTTCCTCTTGAGCTTTGGCACTCTCCCATCTGTTAAGAACACTGCAGCAGGGAATGTAAGGACTTGGTACAGTTGTGTTAAATCTTGCCATAACGGTAGATGTCCTTGCCTTCACTGATGCAGTATTCAGTCCCTCCCTCCATCCCTCTAGTCTTATGCCTTCCTAGACGTACAGGTTACTTCTTGGGTTTTTTGGACTGTGATCCTACTGGGGCATTCAGTTCTGATTATGCTAGGCCTGAATGTCACCTTACATACCTTTTAAAAGCAACAAGTAATCGTTGGTAGACTGGCTGGATGTTCGGGCTTCCACAACAAGGAATCCCATCTGTTAAGAATACTGCAGCAGTGAAGGCAAGGGCATCTACCCATATGGTAAGATTTTACATACCTGTGCTTTCTATAAATATGATAGAATATTTATGAAAAATTGTGCTGTGATGTAATTTATATAGACTTCAGCATTTGATAATGTCATACAAAAAATACTGATCAAAACATTTAGAGTAACTAGATATCAGTGTACTCATAATAAGGTGGGTAGCTCTGTGGCATACAAATAGGACATGGCAAGTATCATACAGCCATTGGACAGGTGAAATTCGAGGTTACAGTCAGGGTGTCCCACAGGGCTCTATTCTAGGTCCATACTTGTTTAGGTTGTATCTTTCATATCTATACAGGCTGTATGCAAATAACTTGAAAATGACTAAACTGATTACATCTGTTACAGACTGAGCATGTCTGCAAAAGAACTTGATTAAATTGACCATTTGTATACAGAAAAATATGTTGACTGATGCTTCAAAAACTAAGCTTATGAGATTTGGGAGAGACAGATTGAAAGGTGAATACTTAATACAGCCCCACAGTGATTGAAATTGTAAGTTCATTTAAAGACCTGGGTATATGGGTAGATCCATCTTTGAGTTTTTCTAATCACATCAACCAAATGGTTAATAGTTGTAGACATATAGGTTGTATAACAAGATTTATAATGTCAAGGGAATGAGAAATGATGAAATCATTGTTTTTTAGGTACATTACACCCAAACATGAGTATGCAATAACAATATGGAAGCCTTCTAAGAAAACAAGCATGAGTACATTGAAGAGAGTGCAGCAGAAATATACCAAGGTCATCCATGGATGCTAAAATTTAAATTATTATGAAAAACTAAAGTATCTCAACTTGTATAGTGTCTCATATACATATTTAAGAAAATCTTATTCATGTATATAGGGCATTTACAGAACTACCTGTGGGAGTGTTTGGGATTATCAAAATGCAGTAGAAAATAATAGACAACTGATGTAAAAGATTATATAGGAATAAGAGGTGTACTTGGTTCTCTGAGAGAGTGTAGCTGATGCATGGAATAGAGTAGCAAATAACATTAAAGTAATCATAGTTTAGATATTTTAAGAATAACCTGGACACTTACCTGAGTAGCTGTTCTGGTATTTTGGCAGGCTAGAAGGGTATTATTTTATTGACCATACCTGAAATATTGGTATGATGTGTATCATAGTGATGGATACAGGAGGTGAAATATAAATAACTGCAGTAAACAGTTTTGCACGATGCTGTACTAGAACCTGTATAACAATCCAGTTTGTTTTAGTGTTAGTGGTGTGGTCAGCTTTGTTGACCTAAACTGCTTGAGTTCTGTCAAGACTGCTGCCACCACCCCATGCAAGCATGGTGGCCTGTTATTGGAAAAGATGGAATATTTTGCCAGAATGAAGTTGGGAGTCCTCTTTAAACAGAGTTTGTACAGTGTCTTTTGGATGCAGTCTACAATTCAAATTGTGCCTGCTTGTTTAAACAATGAACATTTAAGTAAAAGCTGGATATACTTTTATGGCCTCCATAAAGGGAAGTTATGTACTGAAATGTATGATTGCAAGTGCCAGGGTATTTCTGTATCACCAGCTAACAGTGTTTTTAGACACAAGACAGTGGTTTTGTAGAGTGTGGTTAGTGGGCGCTGCTGTTCATAGGTTCGTAGGTAGGTACTAGGCTATCGGCCCAAGATCCTACGTAAGCCTAGCCAGCAAGGTTCCATGGCTTACGCCACCCAAGAAAGTTATTTTCCTGTGCCACTGTTGAGCAGAGACACAGAAGTGATCCCCGGGGTGTATTTCCTATTTCCCATCCACTCATCAAGATTTTTCTTGAAGAGTGCTAATAAAGACCTTTGCTTGACCTAGATGGTTAGCTTGTTCCAGAATATAGGAAGTCTCTGGGACAGGAATCTATCCCTCCAGCATGTCCTGTTTATTGTGGTGACAAGGTTTAGGTCCCTAGAGCGTGTAGCTTGGAGGGATTGGGATTTCTTTAGGCGTAGCATGTCCAACAGCTCTGGGGTTGACATAGCTTTATATGTTAGGCAGAGATCACCTCAGAGTAGGCGATGTGCTATGGAGTAAAGCTGGAGTTTTTTGAGGTGGTCAGTGTAGGGCATTTGTTTGAGGCCAGTAATCCTCTTTGTGAGGTACTTCTGTGGCCTTTCCAGCTGCTGCAGATGTCTTGTGAGGTACATTCCAAAAGGGGCGTTGTACTCTTATATATAATGGGTCTAATGAGTGACGAGTAGAGGGGAACAGTGACCTCTTTTTTCCTGGATGAGAACCCTTTTATGATGAGGTGTGCCATGTAGAAGGACTTCCTGACTACTGTAGTGATGTGAAAATCAAAGGAGAGACTACTGTCCAGCCGGGTCCCAAGGTCTCTTATCACGCATTCGGTGTTAAGTAGATTGCTGCCTATGTGGTAGTTCATGGGTACAGAGTTTTTACCAAAGGGGATGACACTGCACTTTTTGGCATTGAGCTTGAGGCCATGGCTCTGACACCAGGCATCTGTCTCAGTGAGGCCCTTCTGTAGGATGTCCACATCATTTGGGGACTTAACTATGGCTCCTAGTTTGCAGTCATCTGCGAACTTCGTTAGCCTGTGCTTCAGAGAAGTAGATACCAAACAGGAGAGGTCCCAGTCATCTAAGGCCATAAAACTTTCCTAAGCAACCCAACCCCTTCCACTTACCCATAATGCCCAGGGTGTAAGGACCCATTGGGTCAGAGCAAGGGCAATAGACTTTGAATAGTCTCTAAGGACCCTGCATCAGACACCTAATCAAGGCCCCAAGGAGTGTAAAGGTTCTGTAAAATCATAAAAGTCCTGCATGAGACTTCTGAACAAATACCAGGAAAGACCACCACTGATTGTGAAGACTCCAAGGGAGCCAGAATGACAACTCCAACCAAATCTTAGACAGGACTGTATAGACAGTCTGCCATATCCATTCCTAACAAGTCTGGGAGTAATGCAAATAGTCATAGAAAAAGTCACCAGGGCACACCATCTTGCACGCACCCTTAACACTGCTATTATAATTTCGAAAGCATGTTAACAGAATAAAGTCCATTCCATTAAAGTAAAACTAAATGATCCAGTGTTGCCTTGTCTTAACTTGTGAGTTTGTCTGTTCTGATGCCAGCTTTACCAAACCTTCAGCTGTGAAGCTTCACCTCTTCTCCCATAATACCATGCAAACCTGAGTCTCCTTAGATCTTGTTTCTGGCTTTCAAGTATGAGATGTGTCTCTGCAGCTCCATCTAAGTGTTTTGACATTAATAGTCTGTTTAATTGTCTTTATACTTGTACAATATTTTGATTCCTCTTCTCTTTTTCTCTTAGTGCTGTATTGTGTTATATAGTGTTTTTACAGTGTGATTTGTGATAGTTGTTAGTGATAATGCAGGCTTTTTTGTTTTTGGATTTTAATATTAGACTTGTAGGTTGTTGTGAATTTGTTCAGTCACGGACATATCCATGAGGTTTTAAATAGTGCCTGTGTTGTGTGCGTAAACTTACCACCACATGACCGCCATGACAAATGCATTTTTTGTTTAGGTTTTTCTCCACTTGATGAAGAGTATAAAGCTTGTTCAGCCTTTGGTGCTAGGTCTCTAGCAGACAGGAGGGCCAAGCTGGTTTTGAGGGGCATGTTGCCTGGTTTCTCTGTCCCTGTATTGTCTTCTCTGCACCATGCAGCTAAAAACCTGATGAAAAAGAGTGAACACCGGACAAGAAACCAGAAGAAAAACAAAAAGAAAAGTACAAAGTGAAAGAAAGGAGAAAGATAAGTTGAAACGTAATGAAGGAATCCGAAAAGGGTAGGCCAGATTCCAGTCCTCTCTTTTTTTTCCCCTGAACCTAGATACGAAAGACTTTGCTCCACTTCAGTCTTTATCTTTGGAGTTGGCACCTCCCGTGCACCAGTCTACCTTAGTTTTTTATCGAAATGTTGCCACTTCTTTTGATCCACAAATTTCTGTGGTTCTGCATTTTGGTGGCTCATGTCATTGTCAGGGCTTGCCCCCTTCCATTTCATTAAGTTGGTCAAATCCTCCCTGGAGCTATCCCCTTTTTGGGCTGGAGATGCCACCGTTTGAGTTCAGAAGTCTTCCTTTCCAGTATCTAGACCTGAGGAGTCTTTCTCGATGGCCTCTTCTAGGTCTGCAAGGTCTTCTAGATACATCAAGGATGTTGATTTGTACCAACTTTTGAGATCATTGGTAAAGACCCAGATGGAATTGGGGGCTAGTCCCTCTCCCTCTCTCCCCTCTCTGAGGGTTGAGGGATTCATGTAGCCTCTTCCATCCGCTCAAGGGTTTGTTCAGTCAGTTTCGACAGTTTCCTTTCCAACTTCAGATCCTCTGCTCCATTGACTTTAGACCTAACCCAGGTCTATTCACTCGCACATCTGTGCTGACAGTATGGTTGTCTTTGGCACCAACTTCTGCCTTGATGGGCCTCAACTCTGATGTCAGCGTCTGAGACATCCTGGCACTGAAAGGTTGGAATCCTCATCTGCATCTCTTCCACTGGCCAGCTACCATTTCTTTATTCCCTGATTGTTTTCGGTTATTTTCTGCATTTCACGTCCTTTTGTCTGTAAGTATGCTGACGAGAGACATTGAGGGGTGAAATTTGAGCTGAACTTAATGGTCAGCCCTTTTGTTGCTCATTGCACTTAGACTTCTTTCATTGCAGTTATTCTGATCCAGGTCCACTGCAGTTATTCTGATCCAGGTCCACTGCAGTTATTCTGATCCAGGTCCTCTTCTGAGATTAAAGTAAAAGTGCCTATCTAAAATTACTGAATTCTAATAAAGGCTGCATTATTTGAAGCAACGTCCAACTCTTGTGTTAAGTTTTATGAAGGAAATTCTTAACATAAGAGAAACAAAACACATGTGAGATCATAATTAAAGTCTTAAACTTTCACTGTGAAGTAATTCTGATTGCAAGCTAAGACACTAAATAAGAAGTGCACAGAAACAAAAATCTAGCTGATGACAACAAAGGGAAAAAATGGTCCACAGTGGTTCCTTAAAGAAATAGGGAAGGGGAAGATGATTAAGCAAACATCTATTCTGACATAGAGTCCCAGAAACAGACTGACTTCCATGTAGATTTAGTAAATACACTTATGAACTGAATATAAAGGAAAACACCCACTAAAACGCGAAGAAAATAATTGGATAGCCTGGGGTAATTTTTCAGAGCTGCTGACCTGCACAACAGAAGAGATGTTGAAATAGCCTCTTGGGCACTGGATGGTATGGGTAATGGGGATGCTTGGGTAGCTTGGGAGTATTTTCTAATCCAGGCTGCTTAAGTACCTTTTTGGTCTTGGTCCTTGAGATGACAAAGATTTTCCTCTCAACATCACATCCAAACATTGCACTTGCAAAGCCTGTGTGCCAAACTTCATGAAACTTTGCATTAAATACTGGTGTAAAACTTGCCTTTATACTAGAACAAAATCGATTCTAAACCAGATCCTATATACAGAACTTAATGAGGATGTTTTTGTAATAGGCTTTACCACCACAATCCCAGTATATGGGCTTCACACCCACCCTCCTTATTTATATTTACTCCATAGTCACACAATGGTAACTACTGTACAGTATGTGCTGTAGTCAAATGCAGTGTAGTGCATTTTACCACAGTACCAGTTTATTTTATTTATTGAATTTGTTTACTGGGGTAGAGCTCAGATCAGTTCTGACCAAGTTTAGTCTCCGCTCAGAAGGAAATTGAACACTGTTATAATGATTAGTACATGATGGTAATGCAGTTAACAGTGAAGTCATGTAAAGCAATAGGAGATAAAATTAAAAACATCATACTACAGCAGTAACAGTAGTAATACTAAATAGACTGAACAAAACAAGCGATATATACACCAGAGATTTAAGATGTTGCAGGGACCAAAAGGCACACTGCAAACGCACTGGAAACAGATTGACAAAGTTCATTGTCAACCAACTGTAGTGTAGCCTTGCTTTTTAGATTTAGCATATCATTTAATACTTTTGTTTCACCTTATATTTAAAATACATTCTCACAGGTTTATAGGAGATTACTTGGCTAACAGATCAAGAGCCCTTACAGGCCTAGCCAGTTTTACCCAGATTTTATGCAATTTTATAACCCTAGGAAAAAGATAGCAATGGTCAACAAGCAGGTTTTGGCAGTTTTACCGAATGTCTCTGTCGGTAAGGGTCATTGATGCCACACCGGAGTGAATTTACAATTTCCCATCCATTGGTCCAGATTGCTCTTGAAGATGGTCAGGGAAGGGCTGTGCTTCACGTGAATAGAAAGCCTATTCCAGATGAGGGGCAATCTCTGGGACACATTTGTTTCTCCAGCATGATCTGTTTGTGTCAGAGTTCAGGTTTAGATCCTTGGAGCGGTTTACCCTTATGCATTTAGTTTTGTGAATATACAACATTTCCGTCAGGGCTGGGTCAGAGACTGCCTTGTAGATCAGGCATAGATTACTCCTCAGTAATCAGTAGGAAATTGAATACAGTGATAGGACTTTTAATCGGTCTGCATATGACATGTTGGTTATACCGTGTATTTCTTTGGTGAGAAAACTCTGAGGATGCTCCAGTTGTTACAGGTGCCTGGTAAGGTACATGCCAGAGGAGGCCTTGTACTAAATTATTGGTCTGATGAGGGCCAAGTGCAGTGGCACTGTGATATCGTTGGATCAAGATGCCATGCCTGTACTTAAAAACTGAGCCACATAGAAGGATTTTCTCTTTACTGTGGACACAGGGTGGTGAAAGTTCAGATTGAGTACCCAGATCTCTCACCACTGGGTCCACTCTTGGGGAGTGCTATCAGTGTTGTAATTTGCAGGAATGTTTGATTTACCAAAGATTATTACTATGCATTCCTTTCCATTTAGTTTGAGGCCATGGCTCTGACACCAATCATTAGTCTATACCAGTCGTTTCTGTAGGATATTAGCATAATTTGTGGACTTGGTGATAGCCCCCAGCTTGTAGTCATCAGCAAACTTGGTCAGCCAAAGGCCATCCAAACTTGCCTTGACATCTGAGAAGTAAATTCCAAATGGGAGGGGACCCAGCATTTTGAGCCCTGTGGTACTCCACTGGTGACTGGCCACTTGCTGGATGTGGATTTCCCCACACTAATTTATGCCGAATTTTGTGAGTTTATCTGTAGTACTCGAATGAGGTATTGTGTCAAGTGCCTTGGCCAGGTCATGGTAGGCATTATGCACTCTTACCCTCATTCATTGTCTTGATGACGTTCTGAAAGAAGTCCACCAGATTGAGCAGGCAGGACCTGCCTTTGACAAAGCTGAACTGGGTTGGGTATAGAGTCTGGAGAGTTCCTATATTATTGTTAATCAGGTCCAAGTTTATCCTTTCCATAGCCTTGCACTTGAGACTAGTCAGACTTATGGGTCTGTTAATAGCCCTCCCCCCTTGTGCAGAGGGATGACTGTTGCTTTCCTCAATCTACTGGGACAAAAGCCTGTTTGGAGACTGGTTGAATAGAGATCTGAGTGGGCCTGCTGGATCATGATTTAAGCTATTAATTAGGCACCCTGGTATTCCATCAGGGCCCATTGATGCCATGTTTCTAGCTTTAGAGAGCACAGAGATGACCTGTTCTTTTGTGATAACAAGCAAAGAAATGGTAAGGGGTATTTCATGGGGAGTGACCAGATATGATGAGGGGGTGAAATTTGAGCAGGTGTATTATTTCTTATGGCTGAGTATAGGTAGTGCCATCTACAGCCAACTCAGCACGTTGTTGAGTGTTTCCTTTAAGATTTTGGACATAATTAAAAAAAAAAATGCTTTGTGGTTATGCTTTGCTTGGAAGGCTGTTTTAGTCTTGTATTTAGCTTTTAGGACTTGACTAGTTCACTGATTTGCCTGTTGAGACTAATGAGGAATTGTTTCTCTGCTATGCAACCTCCCGCTTGCTTCTAGGTAGGAATTTCTTCCTTCTGTTGGGCAATCTATTTATGCCAGGGGCCCACCAGGGTGACTTGTTGTTCCAGCTAGACCTGGGTTTAGTTCAGTCAGGTACTACCGTTTCTATGGAATTGTTTAAGTGCCTGTACAGAGCATTCTTATGTACTTCTGCATAGGCTTTTGTGTTTTCAGGATTAGGGGGAACTTTAAAATTACCTATGCTATCACTTAATAGAAGGTACTTTGCCTTGGAAAAATTGTTTAGGGTTTTAGGCTTGATGGGGTTTCTACCGTACATTTATTTCAATGGAGACTGATTTATAATACGATATTACCAGTGATGGCATACGCTGGGGTGGATGCAGTGCTCCCCCATGTTTGTGAGTACTATGTCAAGGATATTTGAGTCCCTACTGGTGGGTGTAGTTCAGTTGTTCCAGAGCATTTCCATTGACAAAGTCCAATAATCTCTGAGCCTGCATTTTAGTGGTCATATATGCTTCCCAGTGTATGCAGGCGTAGTTAAAATCACCCATGAGTAGTTGTTGAACTGAGTGGTAAGTGATTGTAGTAACTTCAGGTATTTGGAGTGGTTTTCATGGTTCATGGTTGAGACCCTGAAGCTAGAGATGATATGGTGGGGGGTTTTGCTTGTGGTCAGCTGGACATGGAGTAGCTCAAGCAAGTCATCCTGCTTGACCAGTCTTGCAGTGTGACTGTTTTCTTATGTTAATGGAAACACCTCCTCCTTTATTTTTTCCTTTTCAGAGGGTGGTCTGAATGTGTGTGAGGCATTGTAGCATTACACTAACAAGATGCTTTCTGCAGCCTTGAGCCACTTCTCTGTAACTGCACAGACAGCATCCTCCAAAGTGAGGAGAGCAGTTTCTTATTAATGCTCCTAGCACTGAGCAGTAGTACCTTCAGCTTGGCATCAAAAAGAATTTGCGATGTTGGTAGGTCTTTTGGGTTGGCAGTGCTAATGCCGAGCAGCGTTGGGTGCAGACTGTCTCTAGCAAAGCAATGTAGTCTGTCGATCATATCATCCCAGGCTGACAAATACTGGATTCCTTTGGAATGACACCAGTAGCTAAGCCAATTGTTGGTCAATCATTCTCTATTTATATTGATATTCTTGGTGAAGGCAGAATGCTGCTCAGTGTGAGGCTCATACCTGTCTGTGACACGTATTCAGAGAGGTCCATCATGTCTCTCTTCATATAGTCCAGGGAGCTATGTCTCGGGCCATTCACACCCATATGGACTATGACCGAGTCAAACTGGTACTTGTGGTTGAACACTTCAATACGCATGTTTAATAATTCATTGTGGCATAATTACATTATTTAATCAATCCATTATTTCAAATTAATGTTAAACCATATTGTTATAAAAACAGTTTATGTCCACATTTTATATATAAAATTTTCAACTAATGTATATAAAACTCATCTCCCATATCCAAAGTGTATTACTGTGGGAAGTCACTACTTAAACTTCATTCTAAGTTGTTAAAATATCAAATTAAAAAGTACAATAACCTGTTGGTAACACTTAAATGTTGTACTAAACTATAGATGGTCTACTTAATGATGGTTTATAACCAGTACATAAGCTGAATAGCGGGCACTGCCTACACTGTGCTAAATATACTATTCTTTGGTATCTGATGTTTCTATGGTCACTGTTGGTGACCGTGCCTCTACACATATCTCTTTCCAGTGGGCCATTACCAAGTTTGCAAAACTTGCCCCACTAGGGACCCAATATACGCCTATCTTTTTCTTCATTCCATTGCTGCAGTCCTAACTATTGGGTAGTCCGCTGTCCAGTCGGCCCGAATACCAATTTTGTTTGCGGTAGTCCGATGCAGAAGCAGTTTTGCGGCAGGTTGTTGGCTGAAAAGTTTCTGAAGTCAGAGTTTCAGACCGAGTTTAGCCTGAGCAGCACGTTGTTTGGATGCGCGCTTTGTGCTAGGTTTAACAAACGCGGGAAGCTTTGTAATTATAAAATGCCGTCGGATGCTCCGATTGCCGCGCCAAAAAAAGCGCAAGGACAAGCAAGCGCCTAGAGAGGAGGAAGAACAGAGTCGGGACGCCGTTCTTTTAGAAAACCAGTGGAGCCGGAGTTCTCTCTTCCCTAAGGTGTTTAGGGCCTCCTTCTGTTTCAAGGCTCAGTGGGGGTCCTCTCAGTGTTTCTGGGTCTTTGCCTAGAAGCATATGCTAAAAATGGCAGAGGATTTGTGTTAGGCTTTTCTTCTCTTCTTTGAAGACTTGCAGGAGTATCCTCCTTATAGGTACTATAGGCCTGAAGCCCATAAAGTATCTTTTAAGAGTCCTCTAGGCAGACCGAACTGTCTCTCAGGGCCCTAAAGGTGTGAAGAGGCTTGTTGTTAAAAAATCCTGTTCCTCCTGATAAAGAGACAAGGGCTTAGCCATGAGGCGTTGAATTGTCAGTTTCATCAGGCCTCCTGGGAGGGTGCACTGGTTCTGTTCTTCTTTTCAGGCATGCCTGGTTGAGGGATCAGAAGAATAGCTGAGCATGTTAAGACAAGGATTTTGGATGGTCTGATGTGTTGTTTGGTTCTGTGGAAGCAGTTTTAAAGAAAATGGAGGACATCTAGGGGTAGGGTCTGGGCGTGGTAGGGGCAAGCTCAAGGGTCTTTTAGGCCTAGAACAGGATTCTGGGTTGTTCCATACCTTGCCTCCTTTCAAAGGCATGCCAGTTCCTCCCTCCTCTACAAAAATTGAGCTCACAAAGCTCAAATTTCTCTCAAGCTCCAAATCAGCCATCTCTGTTGCTCCAAATAGGGAGAGGATTCAATGAGTTCCTGGAAGCCAAGGCCTGGGAACGACCGAGAAGAAGGTCTGAGACCAATTTTAATTTTACCATTTATCCCAATTCAATATTTATCTATCCTCAACACTTGTCTGGATGTTGGCGTTACAAAAAGCTTTTAACAACAGCTCTACCTGATCACTGGAAGATAACTTTAGATCTCAGGACTATTACTTCATGTGCCTATAAGACTATGTGGAACTATATCTGCGTTAATCTTCTGCGTTCTCGATTATCAGTTTCTCATTATGCCTCTGGAGTATCCTACTGCAGAGTATTCCACCAAGAGTGATCATCCAGTGATGGGCACTTCGAGTGAGAAGGAAACTCAATCTAAAAGGACTTGATCTATCCTTACTTGGCTAGAGAAATTCTGGCTCAGAAAGGAGACCTTCTTGGAATTTGTGATAGCAGTAGATGCCCCTAAGAGTATTCTGTGATTCTGTGAGCAGTAAGTCTAGTACCCTCTCAAGACATGTGCTTTTGTTGGGTTGAGTGTGAGATACAGCAGCAGATGGCCTTTTTAACCCGGACAAACAAAAGAAAACTTTCTTTTACTTCACTCACATATCTCTTCAGTCGGGCTGAACTGAAGGACAGTCCCTCAAGCCTCAGGGTTCATGGCATCTTGTATTCCTGGTGCTTGTGCTTGCCCAACTGCAACTGCAAGGAAGCTGTGTGGTATCTCAAAAATGTATGGACACAGCACTGGGATTGGGACACTGTTCTTTCAAAAATACCTTGCATTCAAAAAAGAATTTTGTGGTGGGGCTCAGGAATGTCACCTAAACAAGGTGACCTGAGTGCCTGCATGATCTAGTGAATCCCGGCCCCTGACAGGCAACTGACTGTGTAACCCTCTTTTTATCTAACCTGCAGATGAGGACTTCCGTGTGTCTCACGATTGTCTCCAGTGACCAAGATGTTTGAATGTGTGGCCTTTTGCCTTAGGGGCATGGTTGTGGGGAGACACTAACATGTATTTTTATGTGTAGTGGTTGGTGCTGACTTGGTTTTGCTTGCATATGGTTTCTGAAGACAGAGTATGTGAGGCCTCTGAGGCTTTGGTAAGTTACTTGTGAGTACCTCCGCGTATGAAGGTTTGTGTGTCAAGAACTTGTTTAGTGAAGGAAATGATGTGCTCGTGATAGCACCCTGACAGTTACCTGAGTCATGTCTCAATTTTAATATTGTAACAACATCTCTCACATACTGTGTTTTGTTTATTTCAGGCGTAAGTTGTTGTATGTTGTCATATACATAAGGCAGTTGCTACTCTGCCTCAGGATGTCTATGTCCACCAGGTTGGTCACAGAGATAGCAGGAAAGTGCCTCTCCATGTTTTTTTTTTATGGGTTTACCCAGGGAGAAGAATGTGTAGATTTACCTGGACTGGGATGATAACACATGGACAGTGAATTGGTGCTATACTTGGTGTGAACTGCAGCATACCAGCAAGGTGATGCTGCTATGCACGCAACTCAGATGCTCCTAGAGCAGCAGGGGATTGGGGAAGGTTGCAGAGATTGTTTTTTTAAGGGAAATTATCATTTGAAAGCGTTTGCATGTATACGTGGCACTACTAACCAACTGCTATGCAAGGAGCTTAATGCAGACATTGGCCTTATCTAGAATTAGAAAAAAAAAAACTTTTACAACAGCAAGGCCTACAGACCAATCAGGAGAACACACAATAAGCTTTCAGCCAGCAACCTCCAACAAGAATAGGTTTGCCACGCCACACTTCTACCGCAAAAGTGCAGTCAGAAAACCCTGTTAATGTAAAAATGCTGGTTTTAGAGCAAGTGCAGGGAAATTACACAATCAAGATACTACAGTCCTAACAGTTATGCTGCTCCACAAAGGTGGAGCCACAACGGACCCCGGGAACTATCGCCCTGTAAGCCTGACTAGCCTGGTCTGCAAGGCTATGGAGCGCATCATCATGGAACTCATTAACAGAGACATTGGACCCTACCCAGTTTGGCTTTAAGGGCAGATTATGCCTCCTAAACCTGGTGGACGTCTTTGAGACAGTTACCAAGGCTTTAGACGAGGGAAAAGAGGTCCACACAGCCTACTTAGACCTCGCAAAAGCTTTCAACACCATTCCCCATTCTGGTATTATAGACAAGCTCACCAGCCTGAACATATAAACCCCTATGTCACAAGATGGGTTGCCAGTTGGCTCAGGGATAGAACCCACATGGTGAGAGTTGCAGCCTCTAGGTCCGACTCTAAACCAGTTACAAGTGGCGTCCCCCAGGGCTCAGTCTTGGGACCCCTCCTGTTCGGTATATACTTCTCAGAGATACAAGCAAGCACAGGAGACTATGGCTGACCAAGTTCGCAGACTACTGCAAACTGAGGGCCATAATTGACTCTCCAGCTGATACAGACATCCTCCAGAAGGGTCTCACTGAGACATACCTGGTGTCAAAATCATGGCCTCAAGCTAAATGCCAAAAAGTGTATAGTCATCCCCTTTGGAAAAATACCCGCGAACTACCACATATGTGGTAGTCCTCTGAATACAGAAAATTTAATAAGGGATCTGGGGACTCAAATAGATAGTAATCTCTCCTTTGATAATCATATTGCCAAGGTGGTTAGAAAATCCTTCTGTGTGGCCCACCCAATCACAAAAGGTTTGCTTCTAGAATAAAAGAGGTTATTGTGCCCCTCTACGCATCACTCATCAGACCCATCATATAGTACAACGCCCCATTTGGGATGTACCTTACAAGACAACTGCAACAGCTGGAAAGACCACAGAAGTACCTCACCAAGAGGATTACTGGCCTCAAACAGATGCCGTATGCAGCCTGACTGAAGAAACTCCAGCTGTACTCGGTTGCATACCGCTTACTCAGAGGTGATCTCTGCCTGACATACAAGGTCATGCCCAACCCAGAATTGATGGACATGCTCCACCTAAAAAAAAAAACAAATCCCCGAGAGCCACATGCTCTAGGGATCTAAACCTCACCACAACGATAAATAGGATGTGCTGGAGGGATAGATTCCTGTCCCAGAGACTCCCCATTCTTTGGAACAGGATTCCAATCTACATTAGGCAGAGCCCCTCGCTAACGCTCTTCAAGAGAAACCTTGACGAGTGGATGGGAAACAGAAAATTTACCCCGGGGATCACTGCAGTGGCTCTGCTGGACAGAGGCACAGGGAACTAATGGCTCTGCCGGACAGAGGCACAGGGAACTAATCTAAGGGGGTGGCGAAAGCCAACATATTCTGGCTAGGCTTACAGATGCCCTCGGGCAGATAGCCTAGTACTTACCTATGAACCTATGTAAAACTAGCAAACACAGTGTAACTGAGTACTACAGCACCACTGAAAACAGTTCTGCGTTGAAACTCTACTGAAGTGTGAGAAATGTAACAAATAATACATGATTCTTATGAAATACATGAAAAATAATCAGCAAAACTGAAAAATGATACATTAATTCTTTTAGCAGCAGATTCTCTGTAACTGTCATGCAAAGTACCCATACCAACAGCAGCTCTGAGGAATTGACCGCAAACCCATGCAAACACTGAGCTTATATTGAATCAGAAAAAAACAAGTTTTACAGCATTAAGGCCTACACACCAGTCATGAAAACGCGCAGTCTTTCAGCTAGCAGTCTCCAACTCAGATGGGGTTGCCATAGCCCACTTCTGCCATAAGAGTGCAGTCAGAAAAGCCTCTGAATGTAGAAATGCTGGTTTTAGAGTATATTCAGTTAAATATTATAAGTGTTTTTTTTTCCATTTTACATATCTCAGATTTTATTTCAATGTTTCTTTCATAATCTTTCATAAAGTATTTAATCATTTTTAAACATCTTTATTGAGTCCCATTTTAGACAGTGACACAGGAGCCCACAAATTAATAGAAGAGAAAAAAAAAACATGGTAACATTTTTCATGCAGTATACTTAAAAGTATTAAGTTAGCACTCACGCTAAGATTAAATAAATTGGTCAGTTTATCCCGTCCTATAAACCTCACTCCTGAACATTATTTTGCATGTATTATTCCCATATTTATATCTAATTCGTTTCTTTCCTTTTTTAAAGATTCCACCTCCAGTTTTTTTATTTCCATTACAGTATTCTGTACTTCAGTTACTGTTGGTTTAGATTTTAATTTCTATTATCTAATAATTTTTTGGCAACCAGTAGCATTAAACATAGTTCATAGATTCATAGATTCATAGATTAGTACTAAGCTAACTGCCCTTGCGAGCCATTTTAAGCCTAGCCAATTATCCCTTGTGAGACTCAAACCCTGCACCTTGTGTTTGCAAGGCAAACACCTTAACCATTAGGGCTTTACTACTTCGGGACAATTTTGTTCTTGTATTCCATCTCAAAAGAATTGTTTTCTTAGTTGCAAACATTTGCCTCGCCAACATTTCTGTAGGAATTTATTAAACTCTGCCAACTTGTTACATTCTCAAAAACATGTTCCCAATTACCTCTGTTTTTTTCCCATTACAACTCCAGCATTATCTGTGTAAAAATTATCTGAAGTTTGCCTGGGTTATAAAAATGGATGTGTGACACTAGTTTAAACTACTTATGGTCAACATAAAAATGGTCAACAGAAGCCAGAAATAAGCCCAGTGCTAATTATGTCAACTCTCCGAGGCTGTACAACAGTGAGGAAAGGGCATGTACTCTTCAATCGTGTAATATCGATTCTGTCGATATCACCTACTTTAGACCTTTTTTGTTGATATAAGCAGTTTAGACTAATGTCACTAGACCTAGGTAAACACTTCAAGCAAAAGTCCAAAACAATCTGGACTTTGTTGCATACTTGAGTCATAAGGATGTCCTCCCATTGTCCCTTTGTAAATTGCTTTTCTAGTCTCTCTTCCCTATTTTTTCTAAACTCCTCAGATTGATGCTTAGTTACCATCCAGTATTTGGTATGCCCTACTAATTCTTTTTTTTTTTAATAACAACTTCTGTTCCAGCGTCAACTAAAAACTCTGCCACACTTAGTCGTTCATTTAGCATTCCCATTATCTCTTTCTCTTTGCCTCTTATCTGTTATCAGTCCCTTTTAAGGATGACTGTGTCTAATCTGCAGTTCAAACTTCTGTCTGGCCTCATCACACTGTAGTACATTTCTCTGTCTCTAGTTATTTATTCCCAATGTCTTGGTTTCCTTGAAATTTTTTTCCAAGAAATTCTAGTCCCATCTTACCTATATTCTGTATTCCTGCTTGCGGTCATCTCTGTAGGTCACATCTTCTTTTTTTCCATTCCTGTGCTGGCTTAGTTCTTGGAACACCTTCTTCTGCTTCATAAATATACTTTGTGTGGTGGTTGCAATTCTCATTATGAACTGGCATCCAAAATCCTCTCTCCATGTTTTTACAAACTTCCTGCCAGTTTCTTCATAATCACGTTTTACTGTAGTTTATAACCTTCTGCTTATGTTTTGTATTTGAGCCTTAATTGTGTGGTTCATTCAAGTCAGGTAATCCTAAACCACCTTTTTTTCTAAAGGATCTAAGAATCAGCATATCCCACTTAACTGTTGCCTTTTCCTCTCCCAAGTAAATTCCCTCAACTAGGGTGGGGATTGGATGATGTAATGGTCAAGGTTTTCACAGTGCAGACACAAGTACCATGTTTAATTCTGATCTCTGGTCACTGTGTGGTTATTGGCTAGGCTAGTATGTGGACAGATCGCCTAGTATTTACCTATGAACTATTTATTATTTATTGTTAACAACTTCTCCTCTGGTTGATAAAAATATGCCTGACCAGTATATAAAACTTAAGGGACTAAAAACCTTTTACTGCTTGTATCTTACTATCTGCATCCATAATCAAGACCTTCATGTTTCTCAGTGTTTGCAATATATATTGTTTAGTCTCTTCCCACATATCCTTAACTGCCGTAACAGAATTTTTTAATCCATACACCTCAATACTTCGTCTTAGCTCCCCTTAAATATGGATATGTGTGGGTTCACATGTAGTTGCATAGTTTGCTTTTATGTCTTTTATCTTCATTAATTTTATATCCAAAAAAGACCTAAACATTCTCCAAATGTTCCATGATACTGAAGTATCATTTTCTTGATTTATCAAAATAATATTGCCTGCAAATAAAGCTATTTTTTCTTGATTACCATGTCATTTATATCTTTTTAATTGTTAGTCCCTTAGTTTCTTTGCCAGTGGCCCTAAATATAAAGCAAACAACGAAGAGGAAAGAGGATATCCTGCTTGGTTCTTGTGTTCAAGTTAAGCCTGTCATCTAAGAACCCTCCCACATTAATTATTAACTCTGACCCTTTATATACCAACTTGATTAACTGCATTATACCATAAGGGAATGCAAATGCTGCCTTTGTCCTACTCATACAACCCCATCAGACTCTACTGAAAGCTTAGTCTGCATCAAGACCCCTAATAATATGTTGTTTTCTTGCATTCTGCTTCCCTCTGGTCAACATCAAATGTCCCAATCCCCCATCCACTTTGATCCATAGCAGTCAATTTTGGCAATACTGCCCCATTCTCATAGCTAGTAAAGATATAAACAAAAAACTCCACTCCCTAGAAGCTCTGTTCACCCTAGAGAATGCTAATGTCTGTGCAGTCACTGAGACATGGTTTAAAGCCATGAAGAACACACAAACAGTGCAAGGTTATAATGCCTGCCACACATTTAGACTAGCTACTACACAGACAGGGACTAAAGATGGAGGTGTCTTTATTTGCATCAAAAATAAATATACGTCAAGGCTGGTCAAACAGAACAACGCACTTGAGCTGCTCCATGTTCAGATCACAATGGGAAAAATCCAGCGTCACTACCTTACCAGCTATAGGTCCCCCTCTATGGCCCTGAAAACCCATACCATGTATTTAAACTTATTAGGAACCAAACCATCTAACCCAATACCATATTCATGGGCGACTTGAATTACCCCACTATTAACTGGCAATCCTATACAGCAGGCACAGAGATTCCTAGATATTTTAAACACAACTCCCTGAACCAGATAGTCAGTACATCAACCAGGGGTGCAGCCATACTGGATCTGGTTATCACTAATATGGGAGAGTACTGCACACCCCCTACCGAAATGTCTTCCTGGTAAGGTCAGACCACAAAATGGTCTCCTTTGAAGTAAAAATAAAACCTGTACCCCCAGCTGAACCTGGAATATTCAGGAACTACTCTAAGGCTAATCTCCTGCTATTAACTGATAACCTAGCAAATCTTTAAGCCACTGTAAACCCTAAGAACAGTGTTGCCTATGCAGAACTGTTCACAGAAACCCCGTACAAGCTTGTTAATAGCTGTATAGTGGCAGCTGTACTCACCAGGAAGAAGTACAGAACTAATTCAAAAAAACAAGCCACCCCGGTAGAATCACAAAATCAATAGGTTATATAACAGAAGGAAGAAAATCATGGTAAAAATTAGGAGGTGCAGCACCCAGCAGGATAAAAGCACTCTCTTCAAACTAAACAGACATCTCAGAGGACAGATAATGTCTACCAAAGCCATATTTGAGGTGAATTTGGTATCCCAGGCCAAGGGAAAATCACAAGGCATTCTTTAGCTATGTCTGCAACCTCAGAGGCAATACACAGTTGTGTGCAGAGCTCAGTGTAAATCAAGCCACCTATACTGAGAGAAAAATATAGTAAACCTACTGGCTGATAAATTTAGCTCCATCTTTACCCCTCTCTCCCCCTCAACCTTCCCTCAGGAAATACCATCAAATATAACTCCTCCTGCTTATCATTAGGGAACAGGTCCTTAATGCTCTCTCTAAGGTCAACAACACTGCATCAGTGGGTCCAGACAATATCCCAGGATGCCTTCTAAATAGCATGAAACATGATTTGTCAGGGCCTCTGGAATTGCTATTTAACTATAGCCTCCAAACAGGCTTCATGCCTCATGAATGGAGAACAGCAACAGTCCTCTCTTTGCACAGAGGAGACCCTAGAACCTGCAGACTTGCAAGTCTCACAAATCTTGTTTGTAAAGCAATGGAAAGATTTAAGGAAATGATCAGTAGTGATATAGTAAACCTCCAGACACTGGACCTAACCCAGTTTGGTTTCGTCAAGGGCAGATCGTGGTTATTCAACTTGGTGGACTTCTTTGAGAAGGTAATCAAAGCAATGGATGAGGGCAAAGTGGTTCACACTGCCGACCTTGACCTGGCCAAGGCATTTGACACAATGTCCCACTCGGCATTATTAACAAACTCAAGAGGTTAGGTACAAACTTGTGTGTCATCTGGTGGTTAGCCAACTGGCTCACAGATAGGACCACCTCAAGGCTGAATCCCTGTATTGTCTCCTACAGGCTTTTGAGGGGAGGTCTATGCCTGACATACAGGGCATTGTCAGATCACACTCTGTGGACCTCCTGCATATCCGCAAAACAAACAGCACCAGAATTACCCATTCTAAGGACTTGAACCTTGCTTGTGATATAAATAGGACCTGCTAGAGAGACAGATATATATCCCAGAGATTACCCAGTCTCTGGAACAGGCTCCCCATCCATGTGAAGCAGAGCTCCTCCCTAAACCAATTCAAGTGTAACTTGGACAATTGGATGGGGAACAGGAAATTCATCCCTGGTTTGGCACCTGTCTCTCTAATGGACACAGGCAGTCTGTAAATGGTTTCTCTCCCAGACCCTAGCTTGTAAATATGTTGTCTCCCAAGCCCCTGCTTACCTTTATCAAGGGTATCAGAACTTGTCAGAGATTTGGTATGCATGGCTAGGCTTAAAAAGGCCCTTGTGGTTATTGGCCTAGTAAACACCTATGAACCTGTAAAACACTTTACAGTCATGGTTTAAAATCAAAATGGGTCTATATGAAGCTGGATGTGAAGTATCTTCACCTTCTTCCAGTAATGCAGCTACCACAGCTTTCTTCATCCCTCCAAACATACAAAGGAATACTGTCTGTTCCTGGAGTCTTTACTGTTGGTTGATTGACTATACATCACAGTTTTTATCTTATCTCTTCCTACCTTAGCTGTTAATTGTAGATCCTCATCTTCATCTAACCTTGGCATGAGTAAGTCTTCTGTGTGTGTTTCTGTTGGTGCTTTTTTTAGTTTTCACATTCCCTCATTTATATAAAATTTCATAACATTTCCAGATCACCTCAAATTCCTCTGTAGGATCTCGGTTTCTTTTTTTTTTTTTAGCTTTTTCTTCTGGTTGCAGGTCCCCTAAGTTTGGCTAAAGTCATTTTTACTTTCCTTTGTGTAATTATTGGGCTAAAATATTTAGTTCTGTGGAGTTAAATATAGTTGCTTAACAACCTTTCTACACTCATGCATATTATCCAAATACTTCCCTGGTTTCCTTAAAATGTTTTGCAGTTGCTTCTTTTCTTGTTCTGTGAGATTCCCCTTATTCTGTAATACTTTAACCTTTGACATCCTCTCTAAATACCTTTTATTACTTTTCCCCCTCCGTCTTATTTCTACAATGTTTTAGTGTCCATTTTCATTTTGTCCCACTCACCGGCTATCTCTTCTGGAGATATTCCAGTCTTTCCTAATAACTCTTGAATCATTTCCACTACCCATTTCTTGAATTTCTCTCTGATTAAAAGGAAAGGTAGAAAACTTGTTAGTGTCTCATTTTTACTTCATTATTACCCTGCATATTTTTATTGGTGCATGATCCAGAAGCATCATTAGATGTATGTCAAACCTTTCAGTTAAATTCACATGCTTCTTGTGAGATATAATTTCTGTCCAGTCTAACCCAGTTATTGCACCATGGGGAATAATGTATAAACTGTGCTTCTGCTACTTGCATCTTCCATACCAAATATTCTCTTACATTTTTTTCTGAAATCTACCTGGTTTTGTTATCCCCCTAATAATCATCAGTATTGCAAATCAGATTCCAGTCTCCACCCATAAATAATCTTTGCTGAAAGGTCATTATTTCTCCCAAAATTCTCTTAAGCTCCATAATACCAATTTTTAGTAGAATACAAATCCTCCTTCCCTGCCAGTAGCCCCTGAATTATGTATACTTGCCATTGTCTTTTTTCCTGTTGTGTAACTACTTCACTTTTCCTTTGTCCCTGATATTCTTCTGTGTACCCTAAAATCTGTTGTCAACTTTACATTGTGATTTCTATCCAAATGCGTCTCCTGCAACATTGATAAGTTGCATACCACACTTCTTAATATAATTCAGTACTCTTGATTTTTGTCTGTTACATACCACACTTCTTAATATAATTTGGTACTCTTGATTTTTGTCTGTATCTTTAACCCCATTTCCTTCTCATGAAAATGTGGACAGAGTAGCCATTATGATAGAAAATTATTACTCCAACTTATTATACATGAAAGTTCTTTTGAAGTTGTACCTAAGTTTTAGCTTTTCCCCCCAGGCCACCACGGAAAATAGGCTCCTACCCAGTTGGACTTTTCTGGTAATCAATTTCAATAAATAAAAATAAACACAATAATATTTGGCATGCTGATATAATATGTATTTGCTTCATCTCATCTCCAACCCTTTTAACTTGCAGCAAACACACAAAAATATCTACATTTTTAGAAAAAGTCCCCCCCCCCCGGTAGGAGTAGTTACCAGAAAACTGATGTCTTCACCTATTCTAAAGTTAGACATTTACAATAAAGTACATGATAGAGCCCGTGTTCCCCAATGCACTAATTGTTTTTGATTCTTTTCTTATCTCTGTTCCCCTTCCACTTCTTGGTGTGGAAAAAACATGTACTCTGTCAGTAAACAGTAACTTTTAGCCCTCTAAAAAAGTGCACAGGCTGACATAAGCCAAAATGTATACTGTTGTAAGGGGAGGCAGCCTTAGTACTTAAAGTATTAAAGCACCAAGTTTGCCAGGGAAACAAATACGTGTATATTTATTCACTTAGCACAGTTTTAAACTTTGTTTATTGTTCACTGAACTGTTTGCTGGTGTACCATTAAATGTTAGTTATATTATAGCTTATACAGTTCACATAGCTTGCCTATACCGTAAACCAAGGGCATTGATTTGATAGCCACCCATGTAAAAATAAAGTAAATTTTTATCTTAGCTCTGCATATACAGTGTAATCAGTACATTTCTATACCCCCAACAGCACAAGCTCATAAGTTCATAGGTTGGTGCTAGGCTATCGGCCCTAGGGCCTATACAAGCCTAAGCATAACAATTCCCTGGCTATTTATTCCCACAGTATTTACTTCCCTGGACCCCTGTCTAGCAGGGTGACTGACGTGATCCCCGGGGTGAATTTCCCATCTCCCATCCAATCATTAAGGTTCCTTTTGAAGAGGGCCAAAGAGGCACTCTGCTTGACATGTATGGGCAGTCTATTCCAGAGTCTGGGGAGTCTCTGGGTCTGGAACCTATCCTTCCAGCATGTTTTGTTCATTGTGATGACACGGTTTAGATCTCTGGAGCGTGCCTCTCGGGGATTGGGATTGGGATTTCTTTAAGTGTAGCATGTCCAACAGCTCTGGGTTTGACATGGCCTTGTAGGTTAGGCAGAGATCGCCTCTGAGTAGACGATATGCAACAGGGTATAGCTGTAGTTTTTTTAGATGGTCAGCATAGGGCGTCTGCTTTAGGCTGTGATTCTTTTAGTGAGGTATTTCTGCAGCCTTTCCAGTTGTAGATGTCTTGAGAGGTACATACCAAATGGGGTGTTGTATTCTATAATGGGTCTAATGAGGGATGAGTACATTGGGACAATGACCACCTTTTTTTGATGAAAAGCCCTTAGTAATGAGGTGTGCCACATAGAAGGATTTCATGATTATATTAAATTTAACTTGCTTCTCTCCAGCCTTTCATCTTGTTACAGTGCAGATTCTGGACACCTTACAACTAAAATTAGGTACTTTCTTATTTAATATATTAACATATGCAGCAGTCACTGATAAGATGTCTTCTACCTCACATTTAAAATACTCGGTCTGGATACCATACAGTGTTGCTTTAGAATGCAACATGCAATTTACATAATTAAATTTTAATACGACTATTATGAATAAAACTGCTGTTGGGTGGTTACTTCTTCACACCCTTCAGTGTCCTTCTACACATTAATGACAATGAAGTAAAGTACATGCTTTACAATTCATTCACTAGTTAACACAGTCAGCTAAATTACAGTCCCCTCTTTTTTGCTTATTCACATTTCATATATTTCCCTCTATCCAAATAGACTGATGCTTTACAGTCTGTCCATTTTGTTCACCTATTTCTCAGTGGCTGGTGTTTCTGGGTTTTTTTTCTGTTTCCCAACACCAGTGTATGGATTAAGTCTGTAATTCTGATGGTTCTTTTAATCAGTTTACGTGCCTTTTTCTTTCTCAAGCATTTTCCTTTGGAACAATGGAACATGTTTCATATGGCAAAGTCTTTTTGTGTTATTTGTGAGTGAAAAGCAGAGACCCTTTCTTCTTGGTGGCTCACTGTATGTTGGGTAAACTTATTTCCTCCTTAGCCTGTTCTGCATCCAAAAATGTTAGTGAACCTCCAGGAAAAAAATATTCTAAAGCTCACTGGATACAGCAGATTGAGTCTTTCCCTGATTGCTAAGATAAACTTGCTACTCTTCTGCCTGATGTACAATGAATAATCATTTTCCACACTTAGCTGATGGCATGATTCCATTTTTGCTACTACTATGTCTTTGCTTTTTTCATAAGCAAATTTGGAGTATGTACACACAATGTGCCCTCTAAATTAGCAAATCCTGTTATGGAACACCAGTTCAGTTGCTTATTTGTGCTTTCATAAAATTAATACATTATGTTCCTTTTTCTGTGCATGATCTGTCTTCTGTTGACTATTTTTGGAAGTAACTCTTCATGAGACGCCTCACGTTCAGCCAACATTTTCTTCGTTTTCAAATTCTGAATTTTTGGCAGCTTTCTGTCAGTTTATCTGAATAGCTGGTTAAAGTTTCTTCTGGTTTTCCAATCTTTTGTTTGACTTGTGCTCTGTCAATTTGTTACTTATTTTGAACATCTGAAAGTGCATTTGATTTATTTATTTTTTCCTCTAAATTACTGGAAGACATCTCTTGCACCCAAGCTAAAACTCAAACTGCTTTTTGCTGAAAAGCTGTAAGGTTCTTCCCAGACAATTTTTTTTCTTCTACTTTACTGGTTGGTCTTATTTTGTTTTATTTATTTGTTGAATATTGGTTAACCAAGTAAGTGAACTGGTCCAAGGATTCTTTTCCATGACAGCACTTTCCAATGGGAAAAACAATACAACTAAACATACAATACATACAGTACTATTTACTGAGAAGTTTATGCTGTCATTGTTAGTAATATAGTAGTAGATATAGCATAATATTGAATTATAATTTTGGAACAGATATTAATTTTCAGGTAGATACAATTCATTACTGTCCAACATTCTCTAAATGTCTTATCTGGCAATACAAACAATGTGTAATTACTACTTAGTAATTGAATTTTACGTAAATGGAAAGCATTTCAAGCTTTGTTTCACAGTTGCTGTTTTCACAGCAGGAGAGTTTTTTTATCAAGCTGTTGATCAGTGTGCAGCCAACTTAGAAATGTGTTCTTAAATTATTGTTTTTTTGGTTGAACAGCATTACTTCTAAAATCTTTACTGTAATTTTATGCTTTTATGGCTTAACATATTTTTGTTTCTGTTCCCACAGATTTTCTCTCCTTTCTTGAATACAGTATCATAATTTACCTCCATGGTCATATCACTGGGGGCTGTTAGGTCATTTATTTTAAACCTTAAGTTTTCATCAGTCTCTTCCATACAACCAATAATATGCCGCTGGTCTTATGTCTTTCACAAATTTAAAGCCTGACAGCATTCCTTCTATGAGCAGTCTCCTGACTTCTGCCTTTCATCATTGAGGAAAGTTTCTCCCAGCAGCTAACCTTTCCTGGCTCTTGTCTGCAGCTGATTTGGTACTTCCTGGTTTATTTGTTCAGAATATTCCTTTTGTTAAGAATATTTTCTTCTACACTAATGACCTTCCTCTGAAGTATTATGAAAATTCAGACCGAGGACTTTAGAGATCTGCCGTGCTGTACTTCGAGTATGTCCTTAGCTATTTTCCTTCCATTTTTCAGAACTGTCTACCTTTGTGTCAGTGGTTTGTTGTAATTGTGTAAAACTTTTTCAGATGGTACTTCATCAAAACCTTTACTCACGTCCATTGCATTTTCATCTTACAACTAGTTGGCATTTCCTCCCTAGGGAATATTTCCCTGATGTTATGCCAAACTTCACTCGTATTATTATTATTACCAGTGAAAAACAAAATGGGAAACTGTTGTTTATAAAACGTGATGGATTCCTGATGAAAGAATTCTAAATTGTGATGGACATTTTAGGACTATCTAAATTTCTCATCGAAGATACACCTGTTATTGGTGAATTTTTGAGAGATACACAAAATTGCTGAACTGTTTAATGTAGTCATTGCTAAGACATCAGATTGATTCTTTAAGCTCCCTGAGAGATTTTAAGTAAAATTAACAACCAGGCTTGCACTGTTAACAATTAAGAAATGCCGTCTTACACCACCTGTGGACATTAAAGCTTTAGATACCAAGTTTAAGAAGGGGCCCTGTTCCTCACTGTATTGATGGTTAAATTTTCTTTTGCTCAGAAATTAGTCCAAATTAAACTTATTGATAAGAACAAATGCAGAGAATGATTATCTTACTCTCTTATTAGCTGTGTACCTCTTTGTAGAGAAAGTTTATTGGATCCTAGTCACTGAAATTCTTGGGGAGCTGATTGTTTTGCAGCTTTCTTCATGACTTCAGAAGTAATTATAAAACTGATAAAGGCAGCCCATATATTCACCAGTCAACCATGGTTCCTGTAATACTAGACACACATTTGGTTCTTGTAGCAATATGTTGGATATTTTTGAGTGCATTTGATATGATGTGCCATGGTTGTACAGCTACTACCATGATGGGATATTATTTGCCTAGTGTCTTGGTAAGGTGGATGGTTCAGTGTTCCTCATATTAACTCTTGTTTTGTTGAAATCAAGATTCAGTTTGTCCTCTGGACAGGTGGTTCTGCAAGGATTAATGTTGTAATAACCCAGACAGCTAGGATATGAAGCATGTCATTTTTTTATGCTGATGATGTGATGAGGATGTATTTTAGGTAGAGTAAACAAAGATGTTTATATGGTCTTTACAAAGATTTATGTTTTTTTTTCCAAAACTGAATTAGACCCATTCTAATGATATCTATTTTAAGTAACAACAACAGTGCAATGTTACTTTTATTGAGAGTAGCGGACTTATGGGTATCTTATTTTTTTAATTTAATGTAATAGTTAAGGATATATTAATATGCTTATTTTATGGCCACGTCCTACACAGATTATATAATTTCATCTGTCTTAAGTTGCTATTAGCTTTAGGGCTGAAAGATAGCCCATGCAGAATGCCAGCAGACACTATACTGGATTGTAGTTCAAGTTTCTGTCTTTCACTGTTATGCATTCCATGTTGAAAGGTTGTAGATGTTCCCACTACGAAATAAGGCATTCTCTCAGTGCAGTTTTAATTTTAAAATTATAAACTGCCTGCCAGTATTGTCAGTTTATGCATACTCCTGCAAACTGAAAGTGTTTGAAATATTGTTTTGCGATGTGAATGTTGTTATTTTTTTGAGTTTGTTATTTGAATTTGCTTCTGGTATATTTTCCTGTGGCTTTAATCCAGTTACTGGGATTTTCTCATTCGACTTTTCAAGCATAAATAAAAAAAAGACTTGAAATGCGTGGTCTTTACCAGACAAAATTGATTCACAAATCTGGTCTTAAAGTTTGATACATCTGGGGCTACAGAGCTTGAAAATGAACACCTAGTCATGGATGTGGCGTGTACAGTTTAGTATCAGTATTCCAAAGGGTGTGATTGCATGCTTAGGCTTGGCCAGGTATGAAATGGTAGTAGCCTGCTTGCAGGATACAGATAACTTGAAAAAGTAATTAATACCTATCACTTGTGTGCCATGTACTCTGCATTGTAGTGTTGTGTTACACTATTAATGTCAGGTGCACGAACCTCAGAATTTCATTTCATTTTGTAATTCGTTGAAGATGTGTGACCATAATATAATTTGTTCTGTTGCCTTTTAGGATCCAGCAAAATTGGAAGTCAGAAAACTGAGTGATCCTCCTAAGCCAGAGGCTGTAAAGGAAATGATCAAATATGCCAGAAATATGATTGAGGAGTTCAGGAGAGCCAAGCACTACAAAAATATCCTTTGTTTGCATTGATTGCCACAGCTGACTATAGTTTTTCTTTTGTAGTAACCCGAAATCCTGTTTATTCACACACAACAGTTTTTCGGATTAGTTGTAGTTGTATCCTGATAATAATCCCATGTAAAATTCCTGATTAGCGTTCAGTTTGATTTATTTTTCTCATTTTCGTAGAAAACATTCATTGCAGTCATTGTAAAAAAATAGGAGAAAGAATGCAATGTAGAACATTTTCTTGATTGTGCATTGCTTTCTTGCATGCAAAGATGAGTCTTGTTAGGAGTCTGATATTTCTGTAAGTAGCTGATAGAAGACTTTAGCTTATTGGGAGTAAAGCTGCAGCTGAATGCTAAGATAACAGTCTAGCTTTTTAGTGAAATGGGTACACCAGAGTTGACCATGGAAATCCATCATCTTTCTGCTAATGTTATACGTAACTCCCGTCCAAGAAATAGGGGACATGAAGTCGTAGGGTTGTATTCAAGTCAGATGCATTGGTTATCAACAAAAATTGCAGATGTTTCCATATGGTAGAACTCCATGCAAACAATTGTTTTGTTCTAGTTTTCTTTCTTTCTTTCTCTCTCTCTGTCTCTATGTTTAGCTTCCAGTTTACTGTGTTTCTTCAGAACGTATCCCCACACAAAGGAGATTGGGATAACAGTGAGTTACTTCATGTAGAAGTTATTACCTACCATTTGTTGATGTCCTAGAGGGACAGCTTCAATGAATGTTTAACTTGCTCCTAATAATACAAATGCGTGCCACGACTCAACTCCATAATTCAAAATGAAAAGCCAGTTTATTTCACACACTGGGACTCCGATATTGTGCTAAAGTGTCATTTTTGTTACCAAAAGAAATCGTAAAAGCAATCAGGTCCTTGGCTTACATAGCCTTGAAGGTATAGCCTTGACTTCCAAGATGGCTGCACATTAAGTAACAGCTTAAATCTGGCTTTCCCAGTGTGAAAACAGAAACTCAGCAGAGAACACCAGTAGACTTTTGTGGTTCTGGATAAATTTCAGTAACTGCCTAGTAAGTGCACTGCCTGGATGCCAGGAAAAAAGAAATATAGAAAACCTGAAAGAAAATCGGGTACAAAAGGTGAAAAAAAAACACTGACTGGGAAAAGTTCTGCAGCTGTTCAGCAAAAAACAGTGCAACCTCCAGACACTGACTTCCAGTAACATAGAGGATAGTACAAGAGAGCTGCACACAGACTTCATTAAAATAAACAAAACACTGATGGAGTATTATCAACTCAAACAACAAAAGGCTAGAAAAAATGGAAGAAGCTTTAAACATATATTCAGATGAGGTGATAAAACAGCAAAAATCAGAGGTCAAAATGAAGAAAAGGCTGACTGAATATGAGAATGCTCAAGAAGAGATGTTTCAAAAAATAATAGAATTAGAGGACAGCACGTAGGGAAAACCTGAAATTTTCAGCTGTACCAGACCAGCTTGATGGAAGAGACTATTAATTTTATGAAAGCACAAAAAAGCAACTGCACTGGTACTCCACAGCAGGAGTTGTTAGTTGCAAGGGCATATCGTTTGTATGCTCCAAACCTGTCTGTGAGAAAGCAGCCTACAGATTTAATAGTAAAGATACAATCCTACCAGCAGAAAGAGTTGATTCTGACAAAACTGTGGCAGAAGGACAAAGTACTAAAAATGGGAGACAGCAGAGTGTGGAGAATGATTACTCATTTTACACCAGGCAGAAGAGGAGTAAATTTATTCCACTATTCTGGGAATGTCAGGAAGCATGCATGAGATTCAAACTGCTATACCCAACTACCTTCAAAATATCCTTCCCTGAAAGGACAAAATCATTTTTTGATGAAATAGATGCTAAGGAGGAAAGACAACAGTTACATGCCCAACAAAAAGTGAGTTGTGAAAAAGGACATTCTGCTTGTTTTTCTGGTAATAAAGAACAGAGAGCGAGAGACTGCGCCAGTAAAACCTTTTCCAGTGTTGCAATGGAAAATGCTGAAGAGAAGGAAGGGAGCATGAGACTTGACTAGAAAAATTGAAAGTCCATTGGAAATGAAGCAGAGACAGGATTTGGGAGATGGAGATGAACAAGAATAAAACCAGTAACTTGAAAACTGTCAAATGTAGGATTACAAAGCAATAATTATATTTGTGAAATATGACAAAAGTCTGGAAATATTGGACTTTTTGTTGGACTTGTGGGGGGCTCTAAAGCATATGCCCTACTTCATTAATGTTCGGAAAAATACTTAGGTGAGGAGAAAAGGAGGGATAAAGTAAGTAAAACAAAATATTTTCTTAATAGTACTATTTTTATATTGTACGATTTTCTTTGCATGCTGTAAAGTAAAGTTTTCTCAGTTATTTTTAAGTGTAATGTGTTTACTCTTGTAAACAAGTGCTCTTATTTTTTCTCTCTCCCCCTTCTCTCTTTCTCCTTGTTCAGTTTCAAGAAATGTGGCCTCTGCAATGTGAAAAAAAAGAAGAAAGGTCTTGTTAAAAGAGCATGACAAAAGAAAAATTACTGTGCTTTTTCTCATTCTTGTGTGGGGAAATGACTGGATTAAGGTCCTTAACTTGATCTAGTAACCGGTTTTAAGAGAAAGCATGTAAATGAAAAATTATATTGAATATTGTAAGGCTTATTTCTAGCAAATAAATGTATGGTTAGTAGCAATTCTCTATATGGTCCTCGTGTCTCCATGGAGACAGTCTGATAAAGAGAAATTGGCTATACAATCTGATAGAGAAGTTGGCTAGGAAGTAATGTTCTCTGAAAGCATTTGGGTATTTTCTCAACTGGGAGAACTATAAAGATAAGACAAAACAAGTCAGTACTTAGTAGAAGCACAGGCTGTGCCATGTATCTTGGCATGGATACCCTTTCTTTTAGGTTAACTCAAGTCTGTAAGTGTGGTTGTCAGTTTAGTACATTTGTTTATATTAGGAGGGTAAACCTTAAATATTTGAAGATGTACATAGTTTTCGGGGGGTGTTATGTCTGTTTAGTATTGCGTTATTAGGTTTTATGGGGATATTGGGGTGTATGTTTTTTGGGGCTTTCAATAAAACAAAAAGTTTTGTAATATGCGACATAGGCTCAAATGGATATGACAAGAAACAACTATATAAAGGTTCAACCTGCCAAACAGTGTGTGTATATGTAATACAAAAGATGGAACTAGGCTTTTAACAAAAAAGCTGTTATACATCAAAAGTAATTTTTTGATACAATGATGCTTTCTGTAATGTCTTCAAATGTCAATGGTCTCTCAGATAAATACCAAAAAGAAAGAGTAGTGAGCTATATTAAAAATGAAGAGTGAAAATAGCTATGCTACAGGAGACATTACTTGGGACAAAGGAAAAGAGGAGTACTTGTATTCATTGCAAGAGGAGCTCCAGTAGTGATAAAAGAGGATAAAAAAGATAATGGTAGCTTTGTAGTACTAAGGGGCTACTGGCAAGGGAGGAGGATTGCACTGGCATGTACTTGTATTTTACCTAAAACTGCTATAATGGAGCTTAATTTTGAGAGAAATAATATGCTTTTAGCAAGGAATGTTACTTATAGTGGGGGCTAGAATTTGACTTGAAGCATTGAAGATGCGTCTGGGGGACCCAGAAGGAAAAGTATAACAAAGGAGGTTAGACCTTTGAAAAAATGTATGAAAATATTTGGCATGGAAGATATGATTTCAGTAATAGGAGTTTGGGGTGAATTGAGATATTATTCCCCAAGATACAAAAACTGGAGAAGGCTAGGCAGAATTTATATTTCACAGGAGCATGTGCATTTATTTGAAGGTCTTGATATGCACCTCTTAACTATTTCAGATCATGAGCCAATAATAATTTAAATAAAAGCACAAGGTAATGAAATAAAAATGAGACACTGACATTTTCCCACCTACCTGTTGAAAAAAGAGGAATTTATGGAATGGGTAGTGGAAATTGTTCAGGTGCTATTAGAGAAGGTAGAAATTTCTTCTGAAAATATAGCTATGGAGTGGGAAAAATTAAAGTATAGTTTAGAGAGATATGGTTAAGAAGTAACAGTAATTATTTAGAGGGACTAACAGCATTGCAGAATATGGGAATCTCACAGAACAAGAGGAGGAGCAACTGCAGAATGCTAAACAGAAAATAAGGGATTATTTCTATAATATGCATGAGTTTTGAAAGATTGTTGTTAGGCAACTGTTTTTTTTTTGATAACTCTAGATCACAAAAACTTTTAGCACAACGGCTCAGGCAACAGAAAGTAGAAGGGGCTGTCACCAAGCTTAAGGAGCCTGTAACAAGGAGGGTAGCAAGAAATCCTGTATAAGTATTAGAAATATATCAGAAGTTCTATGAAAGTCTTTGTAAAGTAGAGAAGTATGGAAATCAAGAAAAGGTACAAGTGGAAATGTTTATGGTTGGCATAATAGTTTAGGTGTTTGCCTTACAGATACAAGGTACAGGGTTTGATTCTCACCTGGGGTAACTGGCTAGGTTTAAAATGGCCCACAATGGCAGTTAGCTTAGTCTGAATCAGTAAACCTATGTTTAAATATGCCAAGGTTAGAATTAGATGAGACTCAGTTACTAACTGTTGGACAGGATGAGATAAAGTGGTGATGTATGATCAATCTACAAGAAAGTCCCCAAGAACAGATAGTATTCCTGTAGAAGTTTGGAAGCTGGGAGGGGAAAAAATGGTAAAGATCTGGAAGGTTTTGTTTAACAGTATTTTATTTTTCTGAGGAGGAGAAGTACCATAGTCCGGGAAGAAAGTGGTGGTAGCTGTAATACTTAAGGGGTAAAGATCCCTCAGATCCAGCTTCATACAGGCCCAATCTGAAGTAATTAACTTCATTTTATCTTCAACCTGTGGGTATTCGGATCCATATCGGATCCGAGCCGGCAACTTTACAAGCATTTGCTGCGAGCTCCAAGCTCCTCCCCCTTACCCATAACATACCACCATCTCCTGCCTTCCCTCAGATCTCTTTTGCTGCTTCATGCATCAGCATCGTGATCTCTGTAGCTCTGAGCTTTAGTGGTACTGTAAGTGCTTCTTGGTGTTTGTTTCTTGTCAGTTTTCTCAGTTTCCCTTTTCCTCCCACTAATGCTAGTTCATTGTTTTTTGTCAAAAAAAAAAAAAAAAAGTGTGTGTGTGTGTATATATATATATATATATATATATATATATATATATATATATATATAGTGAGGTAGTTTTGTGTAGGCCCTTCCCTTCCCTTAATGTGTGGGTGGTCAGGTAGTTTGTTTGCTTTTTGGGATGTCTGAACAACCAAACCTTACTTTTACAAAATGCACAGTGTGGCCATAAGCTTTCACCAGCAGATGGCCACATTCTGTGTGTTGTTTGCTTGGCCGTTGCGCATTGGTCCGTCCAATGCAGCATTTGTGCAGGGTTCAATCCAAGGGCCTTTAGAGACAGAAAGGCCAAACCTGTGGCGAAAGGTCTGCTTCCAGTATCTATCTTGGATTCTTCTATGGCCTCGGCCTCTGCTTCTACCACAACTCCCGCCCAACCCCTCCCTCAGGCTGGGACTCACCCTCCCGCAAGACCTGCTGAAGGGGATGTTGCCAAAGGGAGAGACAAAAAGGACAGAAACAAAGATGCAGAGAGAGGGAGAGACAAAGAGAAGAAAGGGGATAGGCCCCATAAAAGGTCTTCAGATCAGGAGTCCTTCCCTAGCCCGCCTTCTAAGGTCTCGAGACCTGTTTCTCCTCAGCTCCACACCCCCAGATTTTCCCCGGAGCGGACGGAGCCGAGGCCTTCCTCTAGATCCTCCCAGTGACCATCCAGATCCGAGTCGGTCACTTCCTCGAGCTCTACTCGGAGTCTTTCTGCAATGGTTATGGACAGGATGATGAGGAGATTCATTTGGACCCAAATCCAGATGGGAGTCTTGCCAGGGCCCTCTCCCTCTGGAGGGGGGACCTCCATGCCATTCTTTCACCTGATTTCTCCTTCCCCAATCTGGCCTGCGGTTTCAGGGTATATGGATCCGAGGATCTTCGGAGCTGGGGATTCGGCACCGATGGTTCCTCCAGCCTCGACTCCAGCAATTACCTTGAGTTCCTTGGATCTGACTAGCTCTCGGGGAAGAGGAGTCGGACCAGAGGGGATGGATGTGTCTTGGGCTCTGACCTTGTCGGATCCAGGCCATTCCTTTGGAGCTCCGGCTACCCTAGCCTCGGCTCCGATCCTCACAACAGACCTGGAGAGAGCTTCCTCCTTGTTGGGCGATAAGGAGGTGCACTCTCCATCGGCATTCGACGTGGAGGAGAGGTTTCTCTCCCAAGGATTGAGACCCCAGCCTATTTCCTTGGATTCTGCCCAGACTCCCTCGGATTCGGTTACAATTCCCTTCATTTTATCTCAGGGACAGTCCATGCTAGAAGAGCCCCAGGCGGTTTTCCTGGAGGGAACTCCCCCGTGGCTCTCAAGCCCTCTTCAGTGTGTCCCACTGAGGAGGGTTATTGTAAGCACACATGCAAAAGGAGGCACCTGGACTCCCCTGAGTCCTTCACTGAAAACGCTGATTTATATGAAGGAGAAGGTTCCCTCAGGTCACCTCCTGAGGATGTCTCCTTTGGAGACATCATGGAGATTCTCCGCCAAAGGGGAGGTTGGTCAGCCCCAAAACCTTCTACGGATGAATCAGTGTTCCTGGAGGCTTTTGGCACGGGCCCATCTACTTCCTGGGTGTCCCCACCGGTGGATCCTCTACTGGATCTTATCACTACGTGGGCATGGAAGGAGCCTGACACCATAGAGCTAATACCTAATCGCCCAGACAAAATTCTCTCTCCACCCTCTGACAGACAGGCATAGTATAAATGATCCCCTGTGGACGCTATGGTGGTTGCAGCAGCCACCAAGAGGGAACTGGCTCAAGAGAGTTCCTCGGTCCACCCTCCGGATAAGGAATCCAGGATGATGGATCGATTTGGGAAGCGAGTGTATTCTTCAGCGACATTTTCCATCCGAGCGCTGAACTACTTGGCACACATTATACAACTGCAGCGAGACCTAGTCACAGAGTTAGCTGAGTTGACCTCAGAGTCTTTGTCGCAGGAGGACAAGCATCTGTTCTCCGCGATGATGTCTACTCTGAAATAAGTGTCAAACATGTCCAAGCGCCTCCTTTCTCATGCTATGGAAGGAGCAGCTAGAGTGGCTGGGACTGGCGTTGCTATCTTGGCTCAGACTGTCAGTTTGCAGAACCCTTCAAAGGTGTCTTTTATGAATGCTCCCTTCGATGGTTCTTCTCTCTTTGGGAAGACTGTGACACCCTTGTCCAGAGTGAGAAAGATGGGAAGACTTTGTCTGCCGTAGGAATCCGCTTCTCTAGCCCTCAAAGATCCTTTTCCAGGAATCAGAGAGGGCAAAAGAAGATGTGGTTCCGGAAATCGCAGTTTTCCTGGGACTCTTAGGACAACTCGTCCCCTAGAGACAAAGGGGGACATGACAGAAGCCGGCCCAGAGGCAGAGGGGATCCGAGGAACTTTGGGTCTAGGGAGCCCTTCTCGGACAGGCCCGCACAGCAACCCTGAGGGTTGCCCGACTGTCCTACTCTGGAGGCAGTCAGGGGGAAGATTATCATTGCACCTAATGGCATGGGAGTCCATAACTGCAGATCATTGGGTGCTTCAAATAATATCCAGAGGTTACACCATCCCGTTTGTTGCCCCTCCAGTCCAACCAAAGCACCTCCCAGATGTTTCCCCCACTCAAAGGGAGACGGCAGCGCTAGAGGTTTCCAAGCTGCTTTAAAAACGAGCCATCAAACTGGTGTCCCCCCCACCGATTAGTCCGGGACAGGCATTTACTTCATGTTCTTTTACATGCCAAAAAAGACTAGGGACCTCAGACCCATTTTGGATCTGTCAACCTTAAACCTGGCTGTCTCCAAACAGAAATTCTGGATGGTCACCCTACAGTCCATTCTACCTTATCTTTGAGAATGCGACTGGATGTACTCGATAGATCTCCAGGATGCTTACTGCCATATCTAGATTCACAGAAGCACCAGGAGATTCCTTCACTTCCAGCTAGGAGCCAGTCATTTCCAGTTCCGAGCCCTACCCTTTGATCTCAACACAGCCCCCAGGGTGTTTACCAAGGTAATGGCAGTCGTAACTGCTCACATGAGGCTTCAGGGGATTCAGGTATTCCCTTACATAGGTGACTGGCTCCTTGCTGCTTCCACCAAGCGTCTTCTTTGCCAAGCCAGAGACTTCTTCCTGCATCTTGCAGCCCTGTTAAGGATTATGGTCAGTGTTCCCAAGTCACTCTTGAATCCGGTGCAGATCTTGGACTTTATCAGGGCATGGCTGGACACCCTTCAATTGAAAGTCTTCCTAACTCCAGACAGGGTCCAGAGTCTAAGGGCTCATGTATCACTGATTCTTGGCCCCAGGTTACCGAAGGCGTTGGACGTTCTCAGAGCCTTGGGCTCTATGGCTGCAGGAATTTCTATCCTCCCCATTGCGCGTCTTCACATGGGTGTTCTACAATGGACTCTAGCTGTACAGTGGTCTTGGCTGGATCTCCCCATGGAATACCCAATTCACATCAGCAAAGCCTGCAGGGTGTCACTTCTCTGGTGGGTCCAGTCTCCGGAGATTGTAGTGGGACGCCCCTTTGTTCCATCCACAGCCCAAGACACAATGACCATGGACGCCTCCCAGCTTGGGTGGGTGGGCATTATCTGGGGAGGACGGTCCAAGGCAGATCGAGACCAGATTGCACATCAGTGTACAGGAGATGAGAGCAGTGCTTTTTAGCATTGCAGGCCTTCCTTACTGTTCTTCCTCTGGGGACTATTGCAATTCAGTCAGACAAACATGTCTGTTGTCTGGTACATCAGCAAACAAGGAGGAACCAGATTTTACCTCCTGTGTTGTGATGAAAGTTTGGGAGTGGGCGATCTTCACCAGTCTGTTTGTGATTGCAACGCACATCCAGGGATGCTCCAACATTTTAGCGGGCAAATTGAGTCTGGCTATTCTAATGCCATACGAGTGGTCTCTGAAGCAGTTGGTAGCGGAGGAGATCTTCCTTGCGTGGGGACAGCCTTGCTGCAATCTCTTCGCATCTCCTTCCAACGCAAAGTGCAGCGAGTTCTTCGCTGTGATTCCCTCACCAGGAGACTCCCCCAGAGATGCTCTAGTCCGTGCTTGGCCTCCTGGGCTCCTGTACGCTTATCCCCCGTTACCACTCATTCCAAAGTTTCTTCAGAAGGCTTGCCGACTGGGCTGCATGGTGATCTTCATTGCCCTGTTCTGGCCTCGTCAGGTTTGGCTCCCCTTCCTCTGGTCTCATGTTCTAGCTCCTCCTTGGATTCTAGATCCCTGCCTGGATCTCATTTCTCATCCTTCGGGTACCTCTCCACCCATCCTGGAAAGCTTCAAGATGACAACTTGGTTGCTCCAGTTCCCTTAATTGCCAGGACTCCCGGTCTTTCATCTTCAGTGAAAACTATTCTAGTGGCGGCTCATAAGTCTTGCACTAGGAAGATTTACCGCAGTAAATGGAAACAATTTTCTATTTGGGCATCTCATAGAAAGCCGGATCCTTTTACGGCCCCTTTATCCACGGTACTAGATTTCTTAGCCAGCATTTTTCAACAAGGGGCCAGTTCTTCCACTGTGAAAGTGCAACTGGCAGCTATTTCAATTTTCCATGTCGGTGAGAACAGGAATGCCCTGGCCTCTTCTAGATTGTGTAAGGCTTTTCTTAAAGTCACTTTTCTTTTGCGCCCTCCATTTAAGAACCCTATTCCTCCTTGGGACCTTACCTTGGTTTTTCAGGCCTTAGTTGCTCCCTCCTTTGAACCTGCAGCCTCAGTGGATTTAGTTTCTGTTCTGGAAGACGCCTTCCTAGTGGCTATTACTTCAGCTAGGAGGGTTTCTGAGCTTCAGGCCTTGTCTGCCGTGCCCCCTTACTTGATCTTCCATAAGGACAGGGTTTCTGTCCGCACAAACCCTTCCTTCTTACCAAAAGTGGCTTCTGAATCAAACATTAGTCAAACAATTAAGCTGTCTGTTTTCTTTCCAAATTTTCAGAACAAGGGTGAATATAAACTGCATTTGCTAGATGTTCATAGACGACTTTGTTTTTATTTTCACAAAACAAAGCCCTTACATAAGTCTGACCAGTTATTTGTGTCCTTTTCGAAGCCTTTTTTGGTTAAGGCCAGCACCAAAGTTTCCTTAGCTTGATGGATTACGCTATGTATTTTGCAAATTTACAAAGACAAAGGCTTGTCTCCACCTGATCCTGTTAAAGCTCATTCTACAAGATCTATGGCGACATCTGCTGCTTTCCGGTCTAGGGTGTCATTGGATGACATTTGTGCGGCAGCAACTTGGACTAAGTCACATACCTTCATTTCCCATTATAAGTTGGATTTAATCTCCAGAGGGAGAGCATCCTTTGGCTCTATGGTGCTCAGGGATATCCTTCCATGAGGGCCACCCAGGGGTTTGAGTAGCTGAGGACTCTATCCCACAGGTTGAAGATAAAATGAAGTTAACTACTTCAGATAAAGAAGTTATGTACTCACCATAACGTTCCATCTGAGTAGTTATACTTCATTTTTCTGCAACCATCCCACCCTCCTTCCCCTGAACCTTCTCATGTGATGATCATATATGGTTTCTTCTAGTTGGAGTTGCTATTAGTTTGGGTTGTAGCAAACTCGATCTGAGGGAAGGCAGGAGATGGTGGTGTATTATGGGTAAGGGGGAGGAGCTTGGAGCTCGGAGCAGATGCTTGTAAAGTTGCCGGCTCTGATCAGATATGGATCCGAATACCCACAGGTTGCAGAAAAATTAAGTATAACTACTCAGATGGAACGTTATGGTGAGTACATAACTTCTTTTTTCAATACTAAACCATGATTATAGGTTCATAGGTGTGTACTAGGTTAATGGCCCTGGAGCCTTTACAAGCCTAGCCCTTAGGATTAGCCTGGCATTGTGCCACCCAACCTTAGTTCCTAGTTCCTCTGTCGAGTAGAGCCACTGGAGTGATCCCCAGGGTGAATTTTCTATTTCCCATCTAGTCATCAAGATTTCTCTTGAAGAGGGCCAGTGAGGTGCTCTGCTTGACATGTATGGGAAGTCTATTCCATAGCATGGGCATTCTCTGGGTTATGAACCTGTCCCTCCAACATGTTCTGTTGATTGTGGTAGTGAGGTTGAGGTCTCTGGAGAGTGTGGTGCAGAGGGATTGGGATTTCTGTAGATGTAGCATTTCTAACAGAGCTGGGTCAGACATGGCTTTGTAAGTCGAGCAGAGATCGCCTCTAAGTAGGCGATATGAGACAGAGAATAGTTGGAGTTTTTTGAGTCTGTCCATATAGGACAAGTGTTTAAGGCCTAGGATCCTCTTTGTGAGGTACTTTTGCGGCCTCCCCAGTTGTTGCAGGTGTCTACTGAGGTACATGCCAAATGAGGCGTTGTACTCGATGATTGGCCTAATGAGGAAGAGTAGAGGGAGACAATGATCTCTTTCTTCTTGGATGCAAAACCCTTAGTAATGAGATGTGCCACATAGAAGAACTTTCTGACCACAGTGGCAACGTGGTGGTCAAAAGAGAGGTTGCTGTCAACCTTTGTTCACAGATCTCTTATAGCACCTTCTGTGTTCAGTGGACTACCATCAATGTGGTAACTCAAGGGAACCGGGTTTTTCCCAAAGGGGATGAAGACGCATGTTTTGGCATTGAGCTTAAGGCCATGGTTCTGATACCAGTCATTGGTCTCATTGAGGCCTTTCTGTAGGATGTCAGCATCACTTGGGGAGTTAATAATAGCTCTCAACTTGCAATCATCTGCAAACTTTGTCAGCCAGAGTCCCTGCGTGTTGGCCTGGACCAAACAGGAGAGGACCCAGGACCAAACCCTGTGGGACTCCACTAGTGACTGGTAGGCAGTCTGACTTGGAGTCAGCTACTTTTACACTGTGTTCTATCTGTGAGCCAGTTTGCAACCCACCAAGTGATATAGGGGTTGATGCCTAGCTTAGTAAGGTTTTCTATGATGCCTGAGTGGTGGGGAATGGTATCAAAGGCCTTGGCCAGATCAAGGTAGGCTGTATGAACCACCTTACCTTAATCCACAGCTCTGGTGACTGACTCAAAGAAGTCAACCAAGTTGAGCAAGCATGATCTGCCCTTCACTAAACCAAACTGTGTAGGATCCAGAGTTGGGAGATTCCCTATATCCTTGTTTATTAGGTCCATGATGATGCGTTCCATAGCTTTGCATATTAGACTCATCAGGTTAATGGGGCGATAGTTCCCGGGGTCTGTAGTTGCTCCTCCTTTCTGGAGAGGGATGACTGTAGCAGTGCGCCATTCACTAGGGACACATCCTGAGGTGAAGATGTGATTGAACAGGGCACGCAGGTGGGGTGCCAGTTCACTCTGTAGTTCATGTAGATCACAGCCAGGGATACTGTAAGGTCCCATAGAAGCTGTATTCTTGGCCTTGGACAGTGCTGTTTTAACCTGTGCAGCAGTAATACTGGGTGCCTGGCAATCTACTGGTATTGTGATTGGTCCTTCGGGGGGGGGGGGGGGTAAAGTTAGCACTGAATCTGTTCGCCAGTATATTTGCAATATCTGTTGGCTCAGTATATAGGAGATACCATTGTGCAGTAGCTCAGAGCATATCTGGGTATTGCCATGGAGATCCTTTACATAACTATAGAAGACCTTGTGGTTGTCTTTACTATCTGCTGCAATTCTGTTTTCATAGCTAGCTTTACAGTATTTGATGAGGGATCTCAACCTTTTTCTTAGGCTGATAAGGGAGTTTTTCCAGTCTTAGGACTTTACCTTATTCCACATCAGTTTCCCCCTTTTGTTGCAGAGTTTTTTTATGGCAGGGGACCACCACTTATTAAGTGTTTGTCTATAATGGCTTAAAGAATGGAAAAAGTGATGCCATAATTTATAGATATGGATCAGTGTGTTTTTTAGTAGGGGAGGCTAACATTTGACAACATTAACAGAACATTGATGATCCAGATAAAAGCAGAATGTAAGAAAATTCCACTGTTGGTGAGTCTTGATGTAGAAAAAAACATTTGACAGATTAAGGTGGGACTTCATGAACAGAGCAATGGGAAGTATTTGGATTCCCTGATAAATTTATAAGGAGGTTATATGAGGGATCATAGGCAAAAATTAAAGTGTGCAGGTTCCTCTCTGATGATTTCTGCTGGAGCAGAGGAACTAGTCAGGGTGTCCCCTTTCCCCTTTGTCATCTGCAATATATTTAGAACCATTGGCAAAGAAAATAAGGGACTCAGAAATTCAGGGATATCATTTGTATGGTAGTCAAGAAAAGCTAGCTGTATTTGCAGATATGTTATACTTGACAAAACCAGAAAGGGACATTACAGTGTTGTGGAACATTTTGAGACTGTTTCATATCTTTTAGAGATGCAAAATTAATGAAGTTAAAACAAAGGTAATAGCTGTAAATTACATACCCACACACAAATTGGTTCAGCAATATCCGTTTTTATGGGGACATGATAAAATGAAGTACTTAGGAGTATGGATTAAAAATGATTCTGTTGTGGCAGTTAAGCATATGTGGAAAGAGACTAAACAAAAGATAATACAACAACCGAGAAAATGGAAGCTTTGTTATATGGATAGTAAAATACAAGCAGATTTGAAGGGGTATTTCAGAGCAACACAGTTAAGACTTCTATACATAGCACACAGAGAAAACTGTATTTCAAAGTGGAAAGGGTTGATGATGAAATGGGGGGTGGGGGGCTCAAGAAACAAGGTGAGTCTGGTATTTTGGATGCAGGCCTTGAAGGAGAATAACAGTAATCATACAGAATATTATATTCATAAAGTAGCAGAAAGTATTTCTATGAACTAAGCCAACACGGGAATGGAGAAAGGAGATTCTGCCACTAGGGATGACTGCAGTTAGGGATACAGAGAGTAGGCAAGAGGGAGATGGAATTTATTGGAGAAAACTGGCAAAGGAACCAAGGTATTGTGGGCAAATAACTAGAGAGGGAAATGTTAGCATGGGAAGACGCCAAGAATTTATTTGGAATGCAGGTTAGAGATTGCCTACTCTATCCAAGGATTGATATCAGAATATAGGCAAAGAGAGATAATGGGGGGGGGTCCTAAATGAAAGACCAGCACTGGTAGAGTTGTTAGTAGAATCTAGAGCAGAAGCTGCCTTTAAAAAAGGAATAATTAGTAGAGCATATAAAATATTGCTTGATAACTATAAGAATCAGTCAGAGGAAGTTAGAAAGGATTGGGAAGAGAGACTGGATAAGCAATTCACAAAGAAACAATGTGGGGCTGTATGTATGTCTCCCAGATATGCAACAAAATCTAGAAGAGTTAGGATTTTGGCTTGGAAATGTTTACATATATATTTTTATACCTCAAGTAGAGAATTGTTCGTCAGGTAGACCACAAATGTTGGAGGTGTGATGGGGAAGAAAGAGGTAACTGGGAGCATTTTCTGGAAGTGTAATGAGTCAGCAGACTTTAAAGATTTCCTGCAGACTACTCTGTCAGAGATGCTAGGTGGGCAGATTGGTGTAACTGCAGAAATAATTTTTCTGCGTTATGATACAGAATCGAAACTGCTTAGACATAGTAAGGCCTTGTTGAGTCTAATTACTGTGGCTGCCAAAAAAAAACATATTAGAAAATGGAAATCTTAAATGTAATCCCAGACATAAAACAACTTCATTGGTAGGAGCAAATTACACAGGCAAAAATGGGAATTGTGGGAGCAATACATACAGGGGAGGAATGAGGTATAAAAGAAGGCAGGACTTGAAAGAGTTATGTAATGTTTGACTGACGATTAAGTGATGTTTGCAACTGGGATTGTGTCAGTATGGTTTGTCACATACAAAACTTGTGACTATGATTGTTACAGTATGGTTTGTTTTCATTTATATAAATGTATGATTGCCTGTGTCATAAGTGATTTTAATAAAGATGTTTCTTGTTTAAAAAAATGGTGTAACCTTGAAGGATATGTAAGGTAAGAATCTGGTTGCTTTATGAATCCTTTTTTTTTTGTAATAAATGTTTAAAGTTTTGTCACAGTTTCTGACTCAGTGTATGTGGAATAATGTCTAACATTTTGGCCACCATAGGATTTCTGGCCATGAATGAGCTGAGAGTATATTAATCTTTTGGGCAGAGTTGGGGACTAGGACAGTCATGTATAGCATCACATCAATGGAGTAGATGTCTGGGTATCTACCTCATTGTTCTTACATTGGTATTTAAAACAATCTTGATGTGATAACATGTTATTGCACCCTCTCTGTGTGCTTTCAGTCTTGGTAAGTCACCTATGTTTCACATCTTTAATGAAGGGTAGGAATAATAAGCCAACTGCATACCTTGTCTTGCTGTCCTTTGATATGTTGATGTTAGTGAAAGCACTCTGAAACCGTTTCTTAAACCAAGCACTGGCATACTGGATCCTGTGCTTACTGTCATCGTCAGTGTTTGCACTTGAGCAGAATTTCCTGCTGAAGTAAAGAAGTGCTCATCGAACATTGAGGTCTGTCCTCAGTGATGATTCATAAAAGACAATAGTTGAAAGACCTTCAGAAGGTTGATTGAAAATCTTCGACTTGGTGGTTGACAGTAGTGGACTTAAACTGTAGTGGTATTTACTGCAGCTTCGAGGTCAGTCTGGTCATATGCAACAGTGTTGTAGAAAGTAATGATAAATGTGTTGTAATTTGTAGGGAATGTTGATATTTTAAGACCAAAGCACACTCTGTGATCTATATTGTGATCACTGATTCAGTAGCCTAAGCTAAATGGGTTATATCCTGACAAGGATATGAGTAGCAGGCCAGCTGCACAAAGCTTAAGGGTACTTTCCACGTACCCTAATTGCCTGGAGCTTGAGCAGAGCTCCATATAAAAGGCGGTTGGAGGATGAAAATCTTCATAGCTCTCTTGCCCAAAGAAGGGAGACTACAACTCTTAAAGAAGCAAATGCTAGAAATGAACTTCCTGTGTAATTATGTACATAAAGGTATATACATCTACACCTTGACCTTGACAGAGTATATACAAAAAAACAATGTGGCTGGTGGAGAGGATGAATACTGCAACAGTCATCAGTTGCAAAATTTAACGTTAGGGCAAGTTCACTTGCACAATTGTACTGTGCTCTACATTAAGGTCAATGTTGCAGTACCGTAAGCTGGATGAATATATTACCACCATATTATAGTTGAGGAAAAGATTCAGTTGAACAAGAAGCCTGTAGTACCATCACGTGCAAGTCATTGTCCCTAATCCTATCTTTGATTTCTACATTAACCAAGGAATTTCTTTGGCGCAATCTCAAATTTCTAGTAATCTGGGGATCCTGATGTTCTTCATTCCACATTGCTGCAGTCCTAACTATTGGGTAGTCCGCTGTCCAGTCGGCCAATACCAAAGTATATGGCTGACGCCGGCCAGGCCCATTTAGCCTGACGTCAGTCCGTCAGGTTACTAATGCGCTTGACCCACGCCATATCCTCAGTCTTTTTGCCGCATGGTCCGATGCAGAAGCAGTTTTATGAGTGCAGGTTGGCGCTCTGAAATTTTCTGAAGTCGGAGTTTCAGACCTAATCAAAGTTGGCTAAGTACTCCGCTAGGGAACATTTTGTTTTTCTTGCCTCAGTATTTAACCGATGTCAGAAAAAGTGAATAACTGTATTTCTTGGGAAACAGATACCTCATAGGGATTACCATGCCTTGTGTATACCTTGTTTAGGGCCTGAGCACGACGTTGTTGGATGCCGCCCTTGTGCTAGATTTAACAAACGCACTATTAAGAGACGGTTAGACTGTGCCAGGTTAGTGTTTGGGAAGCGTTGTAATTATAAAATGCCGCCGGATGCTCCGACGCTTCGTCCCAAAAAAGCAAGGACAAAACAGTGAAGCCTAGGGTTGATGAACCGCAGTCCCAGACGTCGGTTCTTTAGAAGGCTCCAGTGGAGCCAGAGGTTTTGCCAGGAGTTTCTTTGGGAGTCTCAGGCAGAGACTTTACTGTTGCAGGATGTGCCTTCTCAGGAGGTAGGCCAGGCTGAGGGGCTTCTCAGGTAACTGTTCTTCCCTCTCTTCCCAAGGTAGTTAGAGCCTCCTTCTGTTTCCAAAACTTCTTTGAGAGGTAGGCCAAGTTTAGCTTCAGTGGAGGCTTCTCCTAGCACTTCAGGTTCTGTGCCTAAGAAACATATGCTTAAAATGGCAGAAGATTTAATTACTCTGATTAGAGGTTCTATGCCCCCTCCTGATAAGAGGCCTAGGGTGGAACCTGAGTTTGAGAGTTTTGAACAGGGTTCAGAGGCTTCTGAGTCTTCTGCGGAAGACTTGCAGGATTATCCTCCTTATTCTGATTCTGATGTGGATGATTCCACTCCTACAGCTTCTCCTCCTGAGGATTTCTCATTTTCAGAGACTCTGCATTCCATGAGGGAGCACTTTAAATGGGAAGGCCAAGATTACTCTGATTCTAGGAAAAGGCTTAGGGAATTCTTGTTTTACCCCAGCATAGGCCCTTAGCTATACCTCCTGTTTTGAATGTGGTAGAAGATGTTTTTGCAGAGGCTTCCCTGAACCCTGATTCCTTGCCTCCTGCTCCTGTTAAACCTGATAGGTACTATAGGGTGCCTGAAGCTCATAAGTATCTTTTAAGAGTCCTAGGGCGACCCGAGACTGTTTCTCAGGGACCTAAAGGTGTTAAGGCCTCTGTTGTTAAAAACCCTGTTCCCACTGATAAAGAGGCAAGGGCTTTGGATAGATGGGGAAAGAAAGTGTATACTTCTTCCACTTTAGCCATGAGGGCGTTGAATTGTCAGTTTCACATGCTAAAATATCAAAATTATCTCCTTTCACAATTGAAATCTAAGGTGGATGCTTTGGCGGAAGGTATTGAGTGTAAAGAGTTGCTGGATTTAGTTCATGTGTCTGAACAAGTGGGTAAGCATTCTTTGCAATGTGGTTTTGATGCTGTACAGGCCTCCTCGGGGGTGGCAGCCACTAGTTCTGTTCTTCGCGCAGGCATGCCTGGTTGAGGGATCAGAATTTAGCTGAGCATGTTAAGACAAGGATTTTGGATGCTCCTTTACAGTCTGATGTGTTGTTTGGTTCGCCTGTGGAAGCAGTTTTAAAGAAAATGGAGGACAAAGCTAAGTCTATGCAAACTGTTAAAGATTTTTTTGCAGGTGCAGCCGACCAAGTTTAGTAGAAATTGGCCTGCTAAGGGATGGACATATCCTGCTTATGATTCCCAGTCTAGGGGTAGGTCTAGACGTGGTAGGGGCAGAGCTCAAGGTTCTTTTAGGCCTAGAACAGGGAGTTCACCTGCTCAGACTTCTGGTGAGGGCAGGGGTCAGTCCTTTCGTAAACAGACCCAATGACCTGCCTTTTCAGCTGCCAGTAGATTCTCGTCTGGCAGCTCCTTTGGGAGGAAGACTGTCTCTTTTCAAAGAAAATTGGGATTTAATTACTCAAGACAGATGGGTGTTGGATATCATTCACCACGGTTACAGGTTTTATTTCCATACATTGCCCCCTTTCAAAGGCATGCCAGACGTTCCTCCTTCACAAAGGAAAGAGGCTCACAAGCAAATTTCTCAGTTACTCCAAATAGGGGCCATTCAGCCAGTCCCTGTATCAGAAAGGGCCTAGGATTTTATTCTCGCCTGTTCCTAGTACCAAAGAAGGGGAACACGTGGAGACCAATTTTGGATTTATCTATCCTCAACACTTATCTGGACATTCCCAAGTTCAAGATGTTGACGTTACAACAGCTTTTACCTCTGCTGGGCAAAGATCACTGGATGGTAACTTTAGATCTCAAGGAAGCTTACCTTCATGTGCCTATAAGACTAAGTTGCAGGAAGTATCTGCTTTCGAGCTGGAAATTCTCATTATCAGTTCTCTGCATTGCCCTTTGGCTTATCTACTGCCCAGAGTATTCACAAAGGTTCTGGCTCCAGTGATAGCTTACTTCAGGCTAAAAGGAATTCAAATCTATCCTTACTTGGACGACTGCCTGATTCTGGCTCAAGAAAAGGAAGACCTTCTACAGCATCTGGAATATGTTATAGCAGTGCTAAGATGCCTTGGGTATTCTGTGAACGAAATAAAGTCCAGTCTAGTACCCTCTCAAGACATGTGCTTTCTGGGTGTGAGACTGAATACAGCAGCCCAGATGGCCTTTTAACCCCGGACAAACAAAAGAGTCTATCACTTTACTTCCATCAACTATCTCATCAGTCCGTGCTGACTGCAAGGACAGTCCTTCAAGCATTAGGGTTCATGGCATCTTGTATTCTGGTGCTTCCCAATGCCAAACTGCATATGAGGAAGCTACAATGGTATCTCAAAATGTATGGACACAGCACTGCCAGGATTTGGACACTGTCATTCAAATAATACCTTGCCTTCAAAAAGAATTTTTGTGGTGGGCTCAGGAATGTCACCTAAACAAGGGACTCTCTGTGACCCGCCAGAGGCGAGTCAGATTTTAACGACAGATGCCTCGGACATTGCTTGGGGAGCTCATCTAAATGGAAAGTGGATACAAGACAAGTGGCCTGCCAGACTACAGCATCTACATATCAACATGAAGGAGATGTTAGCAGTCCAGTTTGCATTAATGGCTTTCAAGGAGTTACTTCTTCCAGGGCAGGTGTTGATTCTAACAGACAACACAACTGTCATGTGGTACATCAACAAACAAGGGGAAACACATTCTTATCCTCTATGCAGGCAAGCAATGATTTTATGGGAGACTGGCCCCAGCTTGCAACTAACTCTTCAGGCAAGGTTTCTGCCGGGAGCACAGAACTCCTTAGCAGATGTGTTAAGCAGACAAATCATGGATCCCCACGTGGAAACTGGATCTTCATGTATTTCAGAAATTGACAGTGTCATGGGGAACTCCAGACATAGATCTGTTCGCTTCTCCACTAAACCACCAGCTGCCAAAGTTTTGCACAAAGGGGTTTCATCACACAGCTTGGAAAGTGGATGCTCTGTCTTTCAGTTGGAAAAATCTTCATGTGTATGCCTTTCCACCTCTGCCTCTTCTTCCAAAGGTGCTCTTAAAGGTCAGACAAGACAAGCCAAGGATGATTTTAATAGCTCCAGATTGGCCTCGCAACACTGGTACCCACTACTAAGGAGTCTGGTAAGGAAGCCTCCATGGCCTTTACCTTTGATTCCACATCTGTTATCTCAGAAGGACGGTCATCTGCTCAATGTCAAGCTTCACTCTCTTCATCTAACAGCCTGGCATATTCTGTGTTGAAACACAGCAGGTCTCAACTTCCTCAACAAGTTTTAAATGTGATTATGGAAGCTAGAAGACCTAGTACAAGGAAAGTGTATGCAGAAAATGGAAGAGATTTTGTTTTGGAGTACAGCAAAGAATTTGGAGATTTCTGAGCCTAATTTGAGTGTGGCTCTTCAATATCTTACTGAGTTATTGGACAAAGGTTTGTCCTTCTCTTCCATTAAGATTCATGCTGCAGCAATTTCAGCTCACTATGATTGTGACCCACCATTGTTTTCGCATCCTTTGTTCAAGCAGTTCCTTAGAGGGGCAAAGAATATAAGACCCCACGTGAGCTCCTACTCCTGCTTGGGATCTCAATTTGTGTTGGAAAAACTTACTCTACAACCTTTTGAGCCTCGGCTACTGCTGAATTGAAATACTTGTCATGGAAGACTGCTTTTCTGTTGGCTATTACTTCTGCAAGAAGGGTGTCTGAGTTGCAGGCCCTTATGGCAGTAGAGCCCTTTTTGATTTTCCATAAGGATAGGGTATCATTACGCATCAATCCTTCCTTTATGCCTAAAGTGGTTTCTAGTGTGGCTTTAAACCAAACTATTCATTTGCCTACTTTTTATGCAGACCCCAAAATAAAGGGGAAAGATTTTGCACACTTTAGATGTACACAGGCAATTGCATTATTATTTAAGCAGGACTAAGGATTTTAGGCAGTCTCAGCAGTTGTTTGTTTCTTTTGCTTTGAGTTCAAGAGGGCAAGCCTGTGTCAAAACAAACTATTTCTAGGTGGATTGGGTTTTGCATTGCTTTTGTTATTCCCATCATGGCAAGGAGATTCCAGCTGGGATTAGGCCTCATTCCACTAGGGCTACTGCCACTTCAACAGCATTCCTAAGGGGTGGCAACTAAGGATATTTTGGAGGCAGCTACTTGGAGTTCAGTGCATACTTTCTCTAAGCATTATCATCTTCCTCTACTCTAAGTCTAGGGCTGGTTTTGCCACAGCTATTTTGCAAGGCATGTTGTCAGCTCCTACTTCTTTATGATTTGCCAGCCTCCTTACCTCTGCTTTGGGATTCTACCCAATAGTTAGGACTGCAGCAATGTGGAATGAAGAACATAGTACAGTTTTGTACCTACCATAAATGTAGATGTTCGAGGATCCACATTGCTGCAGTCCAATTTACCCTCCCTCCTTCCCCTCTGTATTTAGGGGTGGTTGTGTAGGTGAGGTTATATGCTGATAATTTTGTTTATATTGTACATATTTTTGGTGCAGGTATATTGGGCCTTGTCTTTTTAGGGTCTTCTGACATCTGGGGCAAGAAAAGACTGAGGATATGACGTAGGTCATGCGCATTAGTACCCTGACGTACTGACGTCAGTCTAATGCGCCCTGACCGACGTCAGCCATATACTTTGGTATTCGGGCCGACTGGACAGCGGACTACCCAATAGTTAGGACTGCAGCAATGTGGATCCTCGAACATCTACATTTATGGTAGGTACAAAACTGTACTTTTGTCTTACAAGGCCTAGAACAGGAGCTGACAACAGATGCACCACATTACATTCGGGTAGCCAGTTTTCAACAGTTTTGGGGTCACACCCCTGGTCCAAGGATTAGCGAAAGAAGAATATCCTGAAAGGGATTTATGACCATCCAGTATTCCATTCTTGCTTTACAGTCAGTACTGAAATCAGAGATTCTTTGAATGCCACTGGTGTTCCACATCAGCAGACAGAAGAGAACCTATTCGTAACCCCCGATCAGAGTGGCCATAAACCTGGGATTTGGTATACCAGCTCTTGTTTTTAGCTGCAAGCCGTTTACATACCCTGCAAAAGAACTGTCTTTCTGATGTTCTTGAAGATCATAGCAACATGAATGCTGTTTAAAACATCAGCTTTTTTGGCATCATAAAGAAGGAGGGTTGTCTAAAGGTGTACCCGTTTCCATCCCAAGTAAATCACCAAATCGCCATCTCTTATTCTAGAGCACCATGCAAAAGGATGGTCCCAGAAATACATTCTTGGTCAGGTGAGCCAGAAATTTCTGTATGTGTTAACTTCCATCTCCTTTTTCTCAGTCTAAAGATATTCTTGCAGAGGTCTACTGTTGTAGACCGAAAATCCATTTAATTGGAACTTACATGTTCAAGACAGCAACACTGAAACCTTAATTTTAAAAAAGTTTCACATCACCGGAGTTTTAATCTGGAAAAAGAGGCAGCTGGCCAACAGCAAATTTCCCCATGTTAGGTGTTCTACAGGAATCGGTCCTGGGAGCTCTACTGTTCAGAATCTGTTTCTCAGAATTACAAGCTAAAACCAAGGGACTGTGGCTGACGGTTTGCTAACAGTTGCAAACTGGGTGCAGTCATAGAATCTCCGAATGATGTCAACTTTCTTCAAGAAGGTCTTACGCAAACAAATGATTGGTGCCAAAGTCTTGGCCTCAAACTCGGTGCAAAAAAAATGTATTGTAATCCTTTTAGGTAAGAGCAATGTTCCTGCAAATTACCACACCAATGGCAGTACCCTAAGTTTGCACTTAGTGGTGAGAGATCTGGGCATTCAGGTTTACAGCAACTTTGCCTTTGATCACCATGTTTCCACAGTGGTAAGAAGGGCATTCTGTATGGCTCATCTCATAAGTAAGGGCATTGCCTCAAGAAAAGAAGTTATCACCTACCTATACTCTTCACTCATTAGGCCAATAATTGAGTACAACACCCCTTTTGGTATGTACCTTTTAAGGCACCTGCAGCAATTGGAAAGACCACAAAGGATCCTCACAAGGAAAATTCAAGGTCTTCAGCAGCTGTAAAATGTGAATTGGCTGAAATCACTGTCACTGTATTCTTTTTCAAACAGACTACTCAGAGGCAATCTCTGCCTTGCTGTATTGGAAATGCTACATATTTGGAAGTCAAATGGTACAGAAGTTACTCGCTCTATGGACCTAAACCTGGTATGTGACATCAGTAGAACCTGCTGGAGGGACAGATTTGTCTCCCAGAGGTTGCCACGCCTTTGGAATAGACTTCTACTTCATGTCAAACAGAGCACCTCATTGGCTTTCTTCATACACAGTCTGGACGATTGGCTGGGTAACCGTAAATTCACCCTGGGGGTTCCATCTGTGTCCCTGTTGGATGGGGGGGGTGGGCAATAGGTGCTGATCAAAGTAACTAGAGTAAATGTGGCTAGGCTTGTAAGGGCCCTCAGGCCATTAGCCTGGTAACTTCCTATGACCCTGTGTTTTTTGTGCCTACCATGCCTTCAGTCCCAATAGAAATTGTTGTGGTGTATGCATACTTGTTAATGCCCATATCACCTCTAGACAAATCACTACAGAGAAGCAAGTTGAGCTTAACTCCAAATCACAATTAACACAGTCAGGTGTCAGTTTACTGCATGTTACAGAACACCTTCTACATCACCTGAGGTTCATGTACGGTTCCTTAAATGTACTAGACTAACTCCCATTAAAAATAGCTCATTCTATTATATGGGACTTTAACCTTTAATTAACTGGAATATTGTATCTCCTTTATGGGATATGCACAAATGTTTTTGGAATCTAGTAAATAAAAACTCTGTGGATCAGATTGTTTACTGCCCCCACTAGAGGACATAACATTCTTGATCTAATACTTACAAATTTAGCTTCCTCATGCACAAAACCCCCTGACTTCTTCTTGTCTGGTAAATAAGATCATAAGCTAGTAAGTAACCTTCTCCCTCAAAATCACCATATACCCTGAAATCAGTATATTTGAATTTAAGGATTTGACAAAGTCTCCAAATTCACTTGTATTAGTACCGTAGACAGGACTTCAGTAAACAGAATTACAAAGAAGTTCTTTGCCCACATAGATGAATGTATAGAACAGGCAGTCTCCTCCAGATCAGAATACAATGGGAAATTCAAGAGCAAGCCACCCTGGTGGACCTCTGACATAAACAGAATTTACAGTAAAAGAAAAAAAAATACACGTTAAAGCTACAGTAGTTCCAGATGCCTTCGGGTCAAGGAGGAGATCATGAATCTTAATAGAAAACTAAAAAAATATTTAAGACAGTCCTCTTGCCCATTAAAATTTTGTATCGTAGATGTGACTGATGTGTATTGCAAAAATAATCAGCAAATATTATATAAACATTTGGTTCATCTTATAGCAGACTTTATTTTTATGGTTATTGATTGATTTTACTAACTGTACAATGGATATAAAAAGTGTACACACCCGTTAAAATGCCAGGTTTCTGTGATGTAAAAAATGAGACCACAATAAATCATTTCAAAACTTTTTACATGTTTAATGTTACCTATAACCTGTACAATTCAATTTAAAAGCAAACAATCTTTTGGGGGGGGGGTATAAAAAATAAAAAACATACAATAAGCCGGTTGCATAAGTGTGCACACCCTAAAACTAATAGTTTATTAAAGCCCCTTTTCATTTAATTATAGCAGTCAGTCTTCTAGGGTATGAGTCTGTCAGCATGGCACATCTTGACTTGGAAATATCTGCCCAGTCTTCCTTGCAAAAGCACTCCAAATCTGTCCGATTGCAAGGGCATATCTTGTGCACAGCCCTCTTCAGGTCACCCCAGAGATTTTGTATTGGGTTTAGGTCTGGGCTTTGGCTGGGCCATTCCAAAACTTTAATTTTGTTCTGGTGAAGCCATTCTTTTGTTTACTTGGATGTATGCTTGGGGTCATTGTCATATTGAATGCTGAAATTCCTCTTCATCTTCAGCTTTCTAGCAGATGCCTGAAGGTTTTGAGCCAAAAGTGACTGGTATTTGGAACTGTTCATAATTCCCTCCACCTTGACTAAACCCCAGTTCTAGCTGAAGAAAAGCTACCCCAAAGCATGTTACTGCCACCACCATGCTTCACCATGAGGAGGGTGTTCTTTTGGTGATGCATAGTGTTGTTTTTCCACCAAGCGTCCCTTTTAGAATTGTGGGCAAAATGTTCAACCTTGGTCTCATCAGACCATAACACATTTTCCTTCATGCTTTTGGGAGACTTGATATATGGTTTTGCAAATTTTAGCTGGGCCTGGATGTTTTTCTGTGTAAGAAAAAGCTTCTGTCTTGCAACCCTATCCCATAGTCCAGACATATGGAGAATATGGGAGATTGTTGTCACATAGTACACAACCAGTACTTGCCAGAAATTCCTGCAGCCCCTTCAGTGTTGCTGTAGGTCTCTTGGCAGCCTCCCTGACCAGTTTTCATCTAGTCTTTTCATCAATTTTGGAGGGATGTTCAGTTCTTTGCAACATAATTTCTCCACTTTTTGATGGCTGTCTTCACTGCTTTCCATGGTATATCCAATGCTGTGGAAATGTTTTTGTACCCTTCTCCTGACTGATACCTTTCAACAATGAGATCACTTTGATGGTTTGTAAGCTCTCTGCAAACCATGGCTTTTGCTGTAGCAGGCAACTGAGTAAATGTCAGGAAAATACTACTAGGACGGCTAAACTTTATTTGGAGTTAACCAGTGTCTGTTTAATTGATGGCAGGTGTGTACCAAAGAAGACTGAATGTTGTAATTAAATCAAAAGGTGCTTCAACAAAGTATTAGTTTAAGGGTGTGCACACTTACGCAACCAGCTTATTGTACGTTTATTATTTTTTATATTTTTCCCCTAACAGATTTGTTTTTCAATTGAATTGTACAGGTTATAGGTCACATTAAAGGTGGGAAAAGTTTTGAAATGATTTATTGTGGTTTCATTTTTTTATATCCCAAAAATATGGCATTTAACAGGGGTGTGTACACTTTTTATATCTACTGTATATCTAAAAAAAGCCTTGCACTACCTTGGGCAAAAAGGAAAAATGGATTATTAATTTGGGTGCCTTTTTTCTACCTGGTCTAAGTGGCTTCTAATATGCATAATGTTAAGATTTAATGTTGTTGATAGTTTTGAAAAGATTAATTTAATTGGGTTGGAAATGTCATATACTGTGTTTACCTGATGCCATTTTCATTCATTCCTGAACTGCAGGGTCTCTTTTCTGACTTGGCCGCTTTTACCAGACTCGCGGATCCAGCTCTTGAGCTTCTCCCTTTACCAGTAATGCCCCACTTTCCTGGTATACCTCAGATCTCATTTGCAGCCACATCATTTGGACAAGGATTTCTGCTCTTGAGCATTTGGAGTTTGAGAGAGCTCTATATCCCTTTTGTGTATTTTTTCTGAATTTAGTTTGCTTCCCTCCTTCCTTTACCGTTGTATAGAACTTATTTGTCTTTTTATCCATTATCTCCCCTCCTTTTTCTGCCCTTTTGTTAGGCCTTTCTATCCATTCAGGGTACTCTCTTTCATACTATTGTTTGTATTCTTTCCTTCTTTTTACTAACCCATTTTCAGGTTTCCCTTGAATACCATTGCTGGTATTTTCCTTTTTCTTTTTGTCTAAAAAAAGTAAGTAACGTTTCCCTTTTCACAATTTCTTGGTCTTAGGAATAGATGCCTTCTAGTTATGGCTGACAAGCCTACAACATTTAAAAAGTGCACCTCCTGTGGGTATAAGATCCCTAATTTGGATGTCCACAAGGTATGTGTATATTGTTTGGGCGCTGCCCACTTAAATGTGGACTGTTCAGTTTGTTCGGGGTTCAGTTTCCATACTTTGTGACAGAAGGAATAAGCTCACTCTGAAAGGTTTTCTCCCTCCTCATGACATTTCTGTCTTGGCTGGAGCTCAAACCCCCTCTATTAAAACAGACTAAGGAAAGCCTGACTTGGCTTCTGAAGAGGAGGAGTCCAGGAAATGGACCCCTGACCATTCTCCCCCTTAGTTCCGACTTCTGAGCCACCGGCTAAAGTTACCAAAGCATCACATCCGACACCTTCCTCAAATGCTACTACATCAAGCTACAAGTCTCCTCTGCTGTGATCTCCTCTTCACCCCAGATTCAGTATCTCCTCAGCTCCTTTCACCCTTCTTACAGGACCTTCAAGGCCACCATGTATAACTTCATCACTTAGGTCTTCTGGGAGCTTATCTGAGGCAGAGGTGGATAGGATGATGAGGAAATTTCTCATGGCTCAGATTCAGATGAGGGTCATTCCATCTCTTTCTCTCATTGGACATGTGAGACTACTCTCATCCATAGCTCTCAACCTCTTAGCACAAAAAAATCTGGACAAAGACTAAAATAATATGGGGACGAAGCCCCCAAAAAAGGGACATATTTTAAATATTGCTTTTAGAAACTTAGAAAGTTGCTAGAATAAAATGTCTGGTCTTACCATGCATTTTCTGGAGGATATGAAGTCTGAAACATAAATGCATGTCATTATTTAGTGAATTCAGTCCATACTGCTTTACCACAAAAAATCCAGAAAAACCACAAATTTTATGAAGAACAGACCCAAAATACTAGGCAAAAATATGGACATTCTGTGAAAATCTGGATACTTGAGAGGTATGCATTCCCAACACCACATTGCTTCTTCTCTGGTTCATCTAGTGGCATTGGAGCCATCAGTTCAGAGATCTTCAAAGATATCCTTGTCAGATCCAAAAAACACTTGTTCTACAAGTCCAACCATTCCCTTCAGTCACCCAACTCTGACCTCCTCGGAGCAGGAAGACTGTCTGAGCCAAACATTGGTGCCGGCTCCTAGGGGGTTGGGATAGACTCCAAGGCTGTCAAAGCAATCCTTGCCTGTTGACACTTTGGCATTGGATAGCTCAGCTCCAACTCCATCCTCAAGGCAGGATTCCAGGGGGTTACAGAAGTTAGCACCGGTAGCTTTGGCACTTTTTCGGCCAACTGTTGCTTCTCCCTGACCTGCCTTTGAGGTTGTGGAAGGGTTTTTTCTTTACCCAGAAAATGTACATCCTTGCCCTTTTCGGATCCTACTCTCTCTCTCTGTTCACGGACTTTGAGCACCGATCCTATCATGCCTACTGCACCAGGACAACCACCCAGTATAAGCCTTCAGCCAGTCCTCATACAGGACTCCCCACCTACTCCCAATACTTCACCAGACCATCCCACTGATGAGGTCCCTAGGAGAAAAGAATGTGCAAAAGGGACTACCTAGATTCCCCTCAGGAATCTGTCACTGAAGACATGGACTTCAGTGAAAGTAAGGGTCCCCAGATCTCCACCCAATGATGTCTTCTTTGCAGAGATAGTAGAACTTCCTAAACAGAGAGGTGGATCATCCTCCGATATCCCTTCCCAAGAGGAGTCCATGTTTCTAGAGTTTTTCGGGGTTTTCGGGGCTGGCCCCGATATGTCTTGGGTGGGCCCTCCCTCCTGCTGATGAGTTAAACTGTCTTCTCTTGCTAAGCATGGAAGGAACTTGATGCAATGGAATTTGTTCCTAAGATACTTGAAAAGTTTCTAGTTCCTCCTAAAGATGGTGCCCACTGGAGCAAGGGAGTCCCTGTAGATGATGTGGTGGTGGTGGCAGCCATTGAGAGAGTTCACAGAACAGAGCTTGTCTGTTCTACCCTCTAATAGAGAGTAGAGGGCATTGGACTGGTTTGACAAGTGCATTTATGGCTCAATGACCTTTGCCCTTTGGTTGCTGAACTATTTGACACATTTCACCATGCTGCAGATCAACAAGCTTTCCAGTTCTCTTTTGAGTCCATGCCTATGGATCACCAAAAAAAAACGGTTCTTCACAACTGGCCACCCTATATTCCATTTCCAGTACATCTATGAGGTTAATCTGTCATGCGGCTGAGGGTACCGCTAAGGCTGCATTATCAGGCATAGTAGTCAGGAGTCATGCCTGGATGTGCTTGTGTGATTTTGCAGAGGCCTTCAAGTCTTTATCCATCAATGCTGCCTTTGATGGATCATCTTTGTTCAGCCCCAAAATTAAAGAAACACTGCCCAGAAGTGAGCAGGATGGAAAGACCCTGTCTGCCATTGGAATTCATTTTTCTATTCCTCAGAGATTCTTCTTCAGGAATCAGTGAAGTGGTAGAAAGATGTGGTTCCACAAGTCCCAAGGGCCTTTCCAGGAATCACGAGGAGATAATTCTTTCAAGAGCAGAGAGGGCAAAACTATAATACCATTTCAGAGCACTGCCCTTTGGTCTCACCACAGCCCCTAGGTGTTCGCGAAATGCATATTGGTGATGGAGGCTCACCTGAGACTGCTGGAATTCTGGGTGTTTCCATATCTAGATGACTGGCTCCTGACTGCCCATCCAAGCATCTCTTGACTCAAGTGAGAGATTACTTGCTCCATTTATGTTGTCATTTGGGCATCACAGTCAGTTGCACGAAATCACAGCTTATCTCTACTCTGACCCTGGAGTTCATGGGTGCTCTTCTAGACATGATGAAGCAGATAGCGTCACTTCTCTGTCAAGGGTTTGTACTCTCAGGTCATGAAGGTGATCTCCCATTCTCATCTGACAGCAAGACTAGTCCTCCAAGCATTAGAATTGGTGGTAGCAGTGATAACTGTAGTTCTTTTAGCCAGCTGTCATATGTGTGTCCTACAGCAGACTCTTTCAGTACAGTAATCTATATTTGAACATCCTGTAAGCAACCCAGTCAAGATTTCCAGAATTTTGAGGAATATCTTCTTTGTTTGCTTCATTCAGATGTTTCTGAAAGTCATTCTTTTGTTCTCCCTCAGCAAGTAGCTCCAGTTACCACAGATACCTCCCAAATGTTGGGGGTGGGCTGGCATTCCTTGGGAAGGACAGTCCAAGGTGCATGTTCCCCAGAAAAGGGCAAGTTACACATCAATTTCCTGAAGATGAGAGTTTGTTCCTACTACCACTGCAAGCTTTTCAAGATGTTCTACTTTCAGGGATGATTGCGATACATACAGATAACCTAGTCTGGTGTAATCAGTAAACAGGGAGGAACCAGATCTTACCCACTGTGTCAAAAGGCAATGGGTGTGTGGCAATGGGTGATCTCTTTTGGTCACTTTCTTTTTGGCAATGCACATTCTGGGGAAAACCAGCATGCTTGCAGTCGGACTAAGCAGATCCATGTTGATGCCTTATGAGTGGTCTATCAATCAGAGTGGTGGAAAAGATTTTTCATCGATGGGGTCAGCTTTGCAGTCTTTCTGCTTCTCCCCACAAGTACAGCAGTTTTTTTGCCTTGGCCCCTTCACAAGTGGAGTCACCGAGAGATGCTGTAGTCCACAGTTGGCCCTCTGGTCTCCTCTGTGTTTATCTCCCGTTACCAGTAATTCCGAAAATTCTACAGAAAGCATCCCAATTGAAGAGAAAAATCATCCTCATTACACCATTTTGGCCTTGTCAGGTCTAGTTTGCCGCCTTCTGGCCTGGTCTTGCACATCTTCTGTGGATAATGGACCCACAACCAGACCTCTTATTTCATCTGACAGAAATGCAGCATCCAGACATCAACATCTTCAAGTTAACTGCATAATTTCTTCAGTTCCAGTGATGGCTAGACAGCCCAGGTTTTTTGGTTCAACTGATTCTCATAGCTTCTCAGGAGTCTTCTATTAGGAAAATTTACAAGAGTAAATGGAAAAGATTTTCCATCTGGACTTTTTAAAGAGATTTGGATCCTTACTCTGCCCCAGTCTCAGCAGTTCTAAACGTTTTGGCTTCCATCTTTAACAGTGGGGTGAGTTACTCTACTATTAAAGTTCAGCTAGCGGACGTTTCATATTTTCACTCAGGACAGAATTATTCTTTCCGGGATTCCTCGAGATTATACAAGGCCATCCTTAAATGTACTTATTTACTCAGGCCCCCAGTTAAAGATCCTTCACCCCTTGGGATTTGACTATTATCTTACAGGCTTTTACCCAATCTCCTTTTTAGCCTTCTGCTAAGATTGACCTTTATTTTTTTTCCCGGAAAACAATTTTTCTAATCACTATAACCTCCGCTAGATGAGTATCTGAACTCCAGGCCCTCTCTGCAAGACCTCAATACTTGATCTTCATGAAGATTGGGTCTCATTATGCACAAACCCATCCTTTTTTACCTAAGGTAGCTTCCGAAACAAACTTAAATCTGGTCATCAGTTTGCCTGTGTTCTTCCCTAATTTTACAAACAAAGGAGAATATATGCTGCATTTTCTAGACTTACATTGTCAGCTGAAGTTTTATTTACAAAGAACACAAGATTTCAGAAAATCTAAGCAACTGTTTTTACCTGTCTCTAACAACAAATTGGGTAAAGCAGTTTCTAAAGAGACTGTAGCCAAATGGCTGATGGGTTGTATGTCTTTGTTTGTAAAAAAAAGAGGTTTAGCTTTACCTACCCCCTCCTCCCAAAGCACATTCCATGAGATCTGTAGCCAGCTCATTAGCTTTCTGGTCAAGTGCTTCCATAGAGGATATTTGCACAGCTGCCACTTGGTCCAGTACTCATACATTTATTGCACATTACAGTTAGACATATTATTGGTTCCACTGTACTCTGGAATATCCCTCCATGCGGACCATCCAAGGTTCATCTAGCTGAGGACTCTGCCTATCAGTTGAGGAATGAATGAGAATGACATCATGTTAGGGCAGAAAACTCTGTCTAGGGTATACCAGGAGAGTAGGGCATTATGGGATAAGGGAGGAGCTCAAGAGTTGGAACTGTGAGTCTGGTAAAAGCAACTAAGTTGGATCTGATGTCGGATCTGAGACCCATCAGTTGAGGAAGAATTAAAATGGGCAACACAGATGCATTGTTATGTTGAGTACTGTAAATAGCTTTTGTTTTTCATTTCGTGTTAATTTGATGTAACTAAATCAATTTTTTATTTTTGCTAAATTCAGACCACTTGATAGAAAGTGGGCTTATTTAAATTTGGCTGTATTTATGTATGCATATTAGGTGATGAAGCCATGTGGCAGACCAGTTCTTTGTACATGGAGGTGTTTGCTTTTCATTTTTGAATGAAATTCCATTTATTTCCCTAGCTTACTGTTTGTTTCAATATATTTGTGTGTGATTTTTAACTCTGTGGTTCACCCTGTGATGGCTCTGAACTTGCACTGTTTGGCATTTGGATAGCACTAAGTATTCACTACCAACTGAGCCAACTGAGTTCCTGCTACTGTGCTGTAGTTGGACTAAGTAGTTGAGGGGGAAACCAGTATTCAGAGGCATGCTTCCCTTTGAGAGGTAATGATTTCAGGATCAGAGGAGCCACTGAGGGGGGTGGGTTCACTCCTTTGAGGAGTGTTGGTATGCTGCCCCTCAAGAGTCAGCAAGCTGGAGTGCTCACTACCACCTGATTGCTGCTTATGAATGCAAGGCTGATGCGGGTTCCCTGACAAGAATGAATGAGATGTAGGTCTTTCACCTTGCCCAGGAATCCTTGGCTCTATTTCTCCTGTAAAAAGTGGGCCAGTTGGGTGAGGTTAGAAGAGACATTAGGCAAAGGAGAGCAGCAAAAAATAGTAAATAATTGATAAAAGGTAAGGCTGTGTATTTTTATGTCTCTGAAAGTTTCAAAAATGCATTTGGAAGATATGACCTTTTCCTTGACTAAATAGCACCCCCTAATGAGCTGTTGGAAATGTGCGAGTTGAGTCTGGATAAGATGGGTGCAGTGTTTGAAGAAACGAATGTGTACATGTTGCACATGATGTACCAGGCCATGGGCTTGGTTGCCTTTACATTCAGGACTGGGAGGGAGCACTGCGTTACGGAGAAAAAATTGTTGGACCATATAGGTAAGTATTCCTTCCCATCCTTTGTGATTTGGGAAATACCATTTTATACCTGTAGTTATACTAGTGAAGCTTTAGCTAACTATTGGAACGCATGCTTGAGTTCTCCCTCTAAATAAATGATTTTCTTCAGATCTTATTTTTTTCTCTTTATTGATTTTTCTTCATATCCTTAGACTTTTTGGTTATAAGCTGTTATCACATGGAATAGTGCATGGTAATGTACTGTTGGTGTCGCTGGATGTTCAGCTGTAGTGTACTGCATCTGTAATTAATGGAGCATAGATATTTGACTGCATCCAGCAATGTAATCATCTTATCAGTCTACAGTGGCAGTGCAGTAGACATTTTCCCTCAAAGATCCTTTTCCAGGAATCAGAGAGGGCAAAAGAAGATGTGGTTCCAGAATTTGCAGTTTTCCTGGGACTCTCAGGACAACTCATCCCCTAGAGACAGAGGGGGACATGACAGAAGCCGGCCCAGAGGCAGAGGGGGTCCGAGGAACTTTGGGTCTAGGGAGCCCTTCTCGGACAGGCCCGCGCATCAACCCTGAGGGTTGCCTGACTGTCCTACTCTGGAGACAGTCAGGGGGAAGATTATCATTGCACCTAACGGCATGGGAGTCCATAACTGCAGATCATTGGGTGCTTCAAATAATATTCAGAGGTTACACCATACCGTTTGTTGCCCCTCCAATCCAATCAAGCACCTCCCAGATGTTTCCCCCACTCAAAGGGAGACGGCAGCGCTAGAGTTTTCCAAGCTGCTTTAAAAATGAGCCATCGAACTGGTCCCCCCCCCCCCCCCCCCGATCAGTCCGGGTCAGGCATTTACTCCAGGTTCTTTTTAGTGCCAAAAAAGACTGGGGACCTCAGACCCATTTTGGATCTGTCAACCTTAAACATGGCTGTCTCCCAACAGAAATTCTGGATTGTCACCCTACAGTCCATTCTACCTTATTTTTGAGAATGCGACTGGATGTACTCGATAGATCTCCAGGATGCTTACTACCATATCAAGATTCACAGAAGCTCCAGGAGATTCCTTTGCTTCCAGCTAGGAGCCAGTTATTTCCAGTTCCGAGCCCTACCCTTCGGTCTCAGCACAGCCCCCAGGGTGTTTACCAAGGTAATGGCAGTCATAATGGCTCACCTGAGGCTTCAGGGGATTCGGGTATTCCCTTACATAGATGACTGGCTCCTCGCTGCTTCCACCAAGCGTCTTCTTTGCCAAGCCAGAGACTTCTTCCTGCATGGTCAGTGTTCCCAAGTCACTCTTGAATCCGGTGCAGATCTTGGACTTTATCGGGGCATGGCTGGACACCCTTCAATTGAAAGTCTTCCTAACTCCAGATCGGGTCCAGAGTCTAAGAGCTCATGTATCACTGATTCTTGGCCCCAGGTTACCGAAGGCGTCGGACGTTCTCAGAACCTTGGGCTCTATGGCTGCAGGAATTTCTATCCTCCCCTTTGCGCGTCTTCACATGCGTGTTCTACAATGGACTCTAGCCGTACAGTGGTCTTGGCTGGATCTCCCTATGGAAGACCCAATTCACATCAGCAAAGCCTGTAGGGTGTCACTTCTCTGGTGGGTCCAGTCTCTGGAGATTGTAGCGGGACGCCCCTTTGTTCCATCCACAGCCCAAGCCACTGTGACCACGGACGCCTCCCAGCTCGGGTGGGTGGGCATTATCTGGGGAGGGACGGTCCAAGGCACGTGGTCCCAGATCAAGACCAGATTGCACATCAGTGTACTGTAGATGAGAGCAGTGCTTTTTAGCGTTGCAGGCCTTCCTTACTGTTCTTCCTCTGGGGACTATTGCAATTCAGTCAGACAAACATGTCTGTTGTCTGGTACATCAGCAAACAAGGAGGAACCAGATCTTACCCCCTGTGTCGCTATGAAAGTTTGGGAGTGTGCAATCTTCACCAGTCTGTTTCTGATTGCAACGCACATCCTAGAATGCACCAACATTTTAGCGGGCAAATTGAGTCTGGCTATTCTAATGCCATACTAGTGGTCTCTGAAGCAGTTGGTAGCAGAGGAGATCTTCTTTGCGTGGGGACAGCCTTGCTGCAATCTCTTTGCATCTCCTTCCAACGCGAAGTGCAGCGAGTTCTTCGCTGTGATTCCCTCACCAGGAGATTCCCCCAGAGACGCTCTAGTCCATGCTTGGCCTCCTGGGCTCCTGTACGCTTATCCCCTGTTACCACTCATTCCAAAGTTTCTTCAGAAGGCTTGCCGACTGGGGTGCATGGTGATCCTCATTGCCCTGTTCTGGCCTCGTCAGGTTTGGCTCCCCTTCCTCTGGTCTCATGTTCTAGCTCCTCCTTGGATTCTAGATCCCTGCCCAGATCTCATTTCTCATCCTTCGGGTACCTGTCCACCCAACCTGGAAAGCTCCAAGCTGACAGCTTGGTTGCTCCAGTTCCCTTAATTGCCAGGACTCCCGGTCTTTCATCTTCAGTGAAAACTATTCTAGTGGCGGCTCATAAGTCTTTCCACTAGGAAGATTTACCACAGTAAATGGAAACAATTTTCTATTTGGGCATCTCATAGAAAGCTGGATCCTTTTATGGTCCCTTTATCCACGGTACTGGATTTCTTAGCCAGCATTTTTCAACAAGGGGCCAGTTCTTCCACTGTGAAAGTGCAACTGGCAGCTATTTCAATTTTCCATGTTGGTGAGAACAGGAATGCCCTGGCCTCTTCTAGATTGTGTAAGGCTTTTCTTAAAGGCACTTTTCTTTTGCGCCCTCCATTTAAGAACCCTATTCCTCTTTGGGACCTTACCTTGGTTTTTCAGGCCTTAGTTGCTCCTCCCTTTGAACCTGCAACCTCAGCGGATTTAGTTTCTATTCTGGAAGACAGCCTTCCTAGTGGCTATTACTTCGGCTAGGAGGATTTCTGAGCTTCAGGCCTTGTCTGCTGTGCCCCCTTACTTGATCTTCCATAAGGACAGGGTTTCTGTCCGCACAAACCCTTCCTTCTTACCAAAAGTAGCTTCTGAATCAAACATTAGTCAGACAATTAACCTACCTGTTTTCTTTCCAAATTTTCAGAACAAGGGTGAATATAAACTGCATTTGCTAGATGTTCATAGACAACGTTGTTTTTATTTACACAAAACAAAGCCCTTCCGTAAGTCTGACCAGTTATTTGTGTCCTTTTCTAAGCCTTTTTTGATTAAGGCCATCACCAAAGTTTCCTTAGCTTGATGGATTACGTTATGTATTTTGCAAATTTACAAAGACAAAGGCTTGTCTCCACCTGGTCCTGTTAAAGCTCATTCTACAAGATCTATGGTGACGTCTGCTGCTTTCTGGTCTAGGGTGTCATTGGATGACATTTGTGTGGCAGCAACTTGGGCTAAGTCACATACCTTCATTTCCCATTATAAGTTGGATTTAATCTCTAGAGGGAGAGCATCCTTTGGCTCTATGGTGCTCAGGAATATCCTTCCATGAGGGCCTCCCAGGGGGTTGAGTAGCTGGGGACTCTATCCCACAGGTTGAAGATAAAATGAAGTTAACTACTTCAGATGAAGAAGTTATGTACTCACCATAACGTTCCATCTGAGTAGTTATACTTCATTTTTCTGCAACCATCCCACCCTCCTTCCCCCGAACCTTCTCATGTGATGATCATATATGGTTTCTTCTAGTTGGAGTTGCTGTTAGTTTGGGTTGCAGCAAACTCGATCTGAGGGAAGGCAGGAGATGGTGGTGTGTTATGGGTAAGTGGGAGGAGCTTGGAGCTCGGAGCAGATGCTTGTAAAGTTGCCGGCTCGGATCCGATATGGATCCGAATACCCACAGGTTGCAGAAAAATTAAGTATAACTACTCAGATGGAACGTTATGGTGAGTACATAACTTCTTTTTTCAATACTAAACCATGATTATAGGTTCATAGGTGTGTACTAGGCTAATGGCTCTGGAGCCTTTACAAGCCTAGCCCTTAGGATTAGCCTGGCATCATGCCACCCAACCTTAGTTCCTAGTTCCTCTGTCGAGTAGAGCCACTGGAGTGATGCCCAGGGTGAATTTTCTATTTCCCATCTAGTCATCAAGATTTCTCTTGAAGAGGGCCAGTGAGGTGCCCTGCTTGACATGTATGGGAAGTCTATTCCATAGCATGGGCAGTCTCTGGGTTATGAACCTGTCCCTCCAGCATGTTCTATTGATTGTGATAGTGAGGTTGAGGTCTCTGGAGTGTGTGGTGCGGAGGGATTGGGATTTCTGTAGATGTAGCATTTCTAACGGAGCTGGGTCAGACATGGCTTTGTAAGTCAAGCAGAGATTGCCTGTAAGTAGGCAATATGAGACAGAGAATAGTTGGAGTTTTTTTGAGTCTGTCCATGTAGGACAAGTGTTTAAGGCCTAGGATCCTCTTTGTGAGGTACTTTTGCGGCCTCTCCAGTTGTTGCTGGTGTCTAGTGAGGTACATGCCAAATGAGGCGTTGTACTCGATGATTGGCCTAATGAGGGAAGAGTAGAGGGAGACAATGATCTCTTTCTTCCTGGATGCAAAACCCTTAGTAATGAGATGTGCCACATAGAAGAACTTTCTGACCACAGTGGCAACATGGTGGTCAAAAGAGAGGTTGCTGTCAACCTTTGTTCACAGATTTCTTATAGCGCCTTCTGTGTTCAGTGGACTACCGTCAATGTGGTAACTCAAGGGAACCGGGTTTTTCCCAAAGGGGATGAAGACGCACTTTTTGGCATTGAGCTTAAGGCCATGGTTCGGACACCAGTCATTGGTCTCATTGAGGCCTTTCTGTAGGATGTCAGCATCACTTGGGGAGTTAATAATAGCTCTCAACTTGCAATCTTCTCTGAACTTTGTCAGCCAGAGTCCCTGCGTGTTGGCCTGGACCAAACAGGAGAGGACCCAGGATCAAACCCTGTGGGACTCCACTCGTGATTGGTAGGCAGTCTGACTTGGAGTCAGCTACTTTTACACTGTGTTCTATCTGTGAGCCAGTTTGCAACCCACCTAGTGATATAGGGGTTGATGCCTAGCTTAGTAAGTTTTTTCTGTGCTGCCTGAGTGGGGAATGGTATCAAAGGCCTTGGCCAGATCAAGGTAGGCTGTATGAACCACCTTACCTTAATCCACAGCTCTGGTGACTGACTCAAAGAAGTCAACCAAGTTGAGCAAGCTTGATCTGCCCTTCACTAAACCAAACTGTGTAGGATCCAGAGTTGGGAGATTCCCTATATCCTTGTTTATTAGGTCCATGATGATGCGTTCCATAGCTTTGCATATTAGACTCGTCAGGCTAATAAGGCGATAGTTCCCAGGGTCTATAGTTGCTCCTCCTTTCTGGAGAGGGATGACTGTAGCAATGCACCATTCACTAGGGACACATCCTGAGGTGAGGATGTGTGATTGAACAGGGCACGCAGGTGGGGTGCCAGTTCACTCTGTAGTTCATGTAGAACACAGCCAGGGATACTGTCAGGTCCCATAGAACCTGTATTCTTGGCCTTGGACAGTGCTGTTTTAACCTGTGCAGCAGTAATACTGGGTGCCTGGCAATCTACTGGTATTGTGATTGGTCCTTCGGGGGGGGGGGGGGTAAAGTTAGCACTGAATCTGTTCACCAGTATATTTGCAATATCTGTTGGCTCGGTATAGGAGATACCATTGTGCAGTAGCTCAGAGCATATCTGGGTATTGCCATGGAGATTCTTTACATAACTATAGAAGACCTTGTGGTTGTCTTTACTATCTGCTGCAATTCTGTTTTCATAGCTAGCTTTACAGTATTTGATGAGGGATCTCAACCTTTTTCTTAGGCTGATAAGGGAGTTTTTCCAGTCTTGGGACTTCACCTTATTCCACATCAGTTTCCCCCTTCTGTTGTAGAGTTTTTTTATGGCAGGGGACTACCACTTAAGTGTTTGTCTATAATGGCTTAAAGAATGGCAGAAGTGATGCCAGAATTTATAGGTATGGATCAATGTGTTTTTTTGTAGGGGAGGCTAACATTTGACAACATTAACAGAACATTGATGATCCAGATAAAAGCAGAATGTAAGAAAATTCCACTGTTGGTGAGTCTTGATGTAGAAAAAAACATTTGACAGAGTAAGGTGGGACTTCATGAACAGAGCAATGGAAGTATTTTGATTCCCTGATAAATTTATAAAGTTTATAAGGAGGTTATATGAGGAATCATAGGCAAAAATTAAAGTGTGCAGGTTCCACTCTGATGATTTCTGCTGGAGCAGAGGAGCTAGTCAGGGTGTCCCCTTTCCCCTTTGTCATCTGCATTATATTTAGAACCATTGGCAAAGAAAATAAGGGACTCAGAAATTCAGGGATATAATTTGTATGGTAGTCAAGAAAAGCTAGCTGTATTTGCAGATATGGTATACTTGACAAAACCAGAAAGGGACATTACAGTGTTGTGGAACATTTTGAGACGGTTTCATATCTTTAAGAGATGCAAAATTAATGAAGCTAAAACAAAGGTAATAGCTGTAAATTACATACCCACACACAAATTGGTTCAGCAATATCCGTTTTTATGGGGACATGATAAAATGAAGTACTTAGGAGTATGGATTAAAAATGATTCTGTTGTGGCAGTTAAGCATATGTGGAAAGAGACTAAACAAAAGATAATACAACAACCGAGAAAATGGAAGCTTTGTTATATGGATAGTAAAATACAAGCAGATTTGAAGGGGTATTTCAGAGCAACACAGTTAAGACTTCTGTACATAGCACACACAGAAAACTGTATTTCAAAGTGGAAAGGGTTGATGATGAAATGGGGGGGTGGGAGGCTCAAGAAACAAGGTAAGTCTGGTATTTTGGATGCAGGCCTTTAAGGAGAATAACAGTAATCATGCAGAATATTATATTCATAAAGTAGCAGAAAGTATTTCTATGAACTAAGCCAACACGGGAATGGAGAAAGGAGATTCTGCCATTAGGGATGACTGCAATTAGGGATACAGACAGTAGGCAAGAGGGAGCTGGAATTTATTGGAGAAAACTGGCAAAGGAACCAAGGTATTGAGGGCAAATAACTAGAGAGGGAAATGTTAGCATGGGAAGACGCCAAGAATTTATTTGGAATGCAGATTAGCGATTGCCTACTCTATCCAAGGATTGATATCAGAGTATAGGCAAAGAGAGAGAATGGGGGGGTCCTAAATGAAAGAACAGCACTGGTAGAGTTTTTAGTAGAATGTAGAACAGAAGCTGCCTTTAAAAAAGGAATAATTAGTAGTGCATATAAAATATTGCTTGATAACTATAAGAATCAGTCAGAGGAAGTTAGAAAGGATTGAGAAGAGAGATTGGATAAGCAATTCACAAAGAAACAATGTGGGGCTGTATGTATGTCTCCCAGATATGCAACAAAATCTAGAAGATTTAGGATTTTGGCTTGGAAATGTTTACAGATATATTTTTATACCTCAAGTAGAGAATTGTTCGTCAGGTAGATCACAAATGTTGGAGGTGTGATGGGAAAGAAAGAGGTAACTGGGAGCATTTTCTGGAAGTGTAATGAGTCTGCAGACATTAAAGATTTCCTGCAGACTACTCTGTCAGAAATGCTAGGTGGGCAGATTGGTGTAACTACAGAAATAATTTTTCTGCGTTATGATACAGAATCGAAACTGCTTAGACATAGTAAGGCCTTGTTGAGTCTAATTACTGTGGCTGCCAAAAAAAAAACATATACTAGAAAATGGAAATCTTAAATGTAATCCCAGGTGTACTAGAAGTAGTGAATATATTAACAGAGATAAAACAACTGCATTGGTAGGAGCAAATTACATAGGCAAAAATGGGAATTGTGGGAGCAATACATCAGGGGAGGAATGAGGTATAAAAGAAGGCAGGACTTGAATGAGTTATGTAATGTTTGACTGACAATGATTAAGTGATGTTTGCAACTGGGATTGTGTCAGTATGGTTTGTCACATACAAAACTTGCGACTATGATTGTTACAGTATGGTTTGTTTTCATTTATATAAATGTATGATTGCCTGTGTCATAAGTGATTTTAATAAAGATGTTTCTTCTTTAAAAAATGGTGTAACCTTGAAGGATATGTAAGGTAAGAATCTGGTTGCTTTATGAATCTTTTTTTTTTTTGTAATAAATGTTTAAAGTTTTGTCACAGTTTCTGACTCAGTGTATGTGGAATAATGTCTAACATTTTGGCCACCATAGGATTTCTGGCCATGATTGAGCTGAGAGTATACTAATTTTTTGGGCGGAGTTGGGGACTAGGACAGTCATGTATAGCATCACATCAATGGAGTAGATATCTGGGTATCTACTTCATTGCTCTTACATTGGTATTTAAAACACTCTTGATGTGATAACATGTTATTGCACCCTCTCTGTGTGCTTTCAGTCTTGGTAAGTCACCTATGTTTCACATCTTTAATGAAGGGTAGGAATAATAAGCCATCTGCATACCTTGTCTTGCTGTCCTTTCATATGTTGATGTTAGTGAAAGCACTCTGAAACCGTTTCTTAAACCAAGCACTGGCATACTGGATCCTGTGCTTGCTGTCATCGTCAGTGTTTGCACTTGAGCAGAATTTCCTGCTGAAGTAAAGAAGTGTTCATCTAACATTGAGGTCTGTCCTCAGTGATAATTCATAAAAGACAATAGTTGAAAGACCTTCAGAAGGTTGATTGAAAACCTTCGACTTGGTGGATGACAGTAGAGGACTTCATTAAACTGCAGTGGTATTTACTGCAGCTTCGAGGTCAGTCTGGTCATATGCAACAGTGTTGTAGAAAGTAATGATACATGTGTTGCAATTTGTAGGGAATGTTGATATTTTAAGACCAAATCACACTCAGTGATCTATATTGTGATCACTGATTCAGTAGCCTAAGCTAAATGGGTTATATCCTGACAAGGATATGAGTAGCAGGCCAGCTGCACAAAGCTTAAGGGTACTTTCCACGTACCCTAATTGCCTGGAGCTTGAGCAGAGCTCCGTATAAAAGGTGGTTGGAGGATGAAAATCTTCATAGCTCTCTTGCCCAAAGAAGGGAGACTACAACCCTTAAAGAAGCAAATGCTAGAAATGAACTTCCTGTGTAATTATGTACACAAAGGTATATACATCCACACCTTGACAGAGTATATACAAAAAAACAATGTGGCTGGTGGAGAGGACGAATACTGTCATCAGTTGCAAAATTTAACGTTAGGGCAAGTTCACTTGCACAATTGTACTGTGCTCTACGTTAAGGTCAATGGTGCAGTACCGTAAGCTGGATGAATATATTACCACCATATTATAGTTGAGGAAAAGATTCAGTTGAACAAGAAGCCTGTAGTACCATCACGTGCAAGTCATTGTCCCTAATCCTATCTTTGATTTCTACATTAACCAAGGAATTTCTTTGGCGCAATCTCAAATTTCTAGTAATCTGGGGATCCTGTTTGTCTTACAAGGCCTAGAACAGGAGCTGACAACAGATGCACCACATTACATTTGGGTAACCAGTTTTCAACAGTTTTGGGGTCACATCCCTGGTCCAAGGAGTAGCGAAAGAAGAATATCCTGAAAGGGATTTATGACCATCCAGTATTCCATTCTTGCTTTACAGTCAGTACTGAAATCAGAGATTCTTTGAATGCCACTGGTGTTCCACATCAGCAGACAGAAGAGAACCTATTCGTAACCCCCGATCAGAGTGGCCATAAACCTGGGATTTGGTATACCAGCTCTTGTTTTCAGCTGCAAGCCGTTTACATACCCTGCAAAAGAACTATCTTTCTGATGTTCTTGAAGATCATAGCAACATGAATGCTGTTTAAAACATCAGCTTTTTTGGCATCATAAAGAAGGAGGGTTGTCTAAAGGTGTACCCGTTTCCATCCCAAGTAAATCACCAAATCGTCATCTCTTATTCTAGAGCACCATGCAAAAGGATGGTCCCAGAAATACATTCTTGGTCGGGTGAGCCAGAAATTTCTGTATGTGTTAACTTCCATCTCCTTTTTCTCAATCTAAAGATATTCTTGCAGGGGTCTACTTTTGTAGACCGAAAATCCATTTAATTGGAACTTACATGTTCAAGACAGCAACACTGAAACCTTAATTTTAAAGAAGTTTCACATCACCGGAGTTTTACTCTGGAAAAAGAGGCAGCTGGCCAACAGCAAATTTCCCCATGTTAGGTGTTCTACGGGAATCGGTCCTGGGAGCTCTACTGTTCAGAATCTATTTCTCAGAATTACAAGCTAAAACCAAGGGACTGTGGCTGACTGTTTGCTAACAGTTGCAAACTGGGTGCAGTCATAGAATCTCCGAATGATGTCAACTTTCTTCAAGAAGGTCTTGCGCAAACAAATGATTGGTGCCAAAGTCTTGGCCTCAAACTCGGTGCAAAAAAAAATGTATCATAATCCTTTTAGGTAAGAGCAATGTTCCTGCAAATTACCACACCAATGGCAGTACCCTAAGTTTGCACTTAGTGGTGAGAGATCTGGGCATTCAGGTTTACAGCAACTTTGCCTTTGATCACCATGTTTCCACAGTGGTAAGAAGGGCATTCTGTATGGCTCATCTCATAAGTAAGGGCATTGCCTCAAGAAAAGAAGTTATCACCTACCTATACTCTTCACTCATTAGGCCAATAATTGAGTACAACACCCTTTTTGATATGTACCTTTCAAGGCACCTGCAGCAATTGGAAAGACCACAAAGGATCCTCACAAGGAAAATTCAAGGTCTTCAGCAGCTGTCAAATGTGAATTGGCTGAAATCACTGTCACTGTATTCTTTTTCAAACAGACTACTCAGAGGCGATCTCTGCCTTACTGTAACATTTGGAAGTCAAATGGTACAGAAGTTACTCGCTGTATGGACCTAAACCTGGTATGTGACATCAATAGAACCTGCTGGAGGGACAGATTTGTCTCCCAGAGATTGCCACGCCTTTGGAATAGACTTCTACTTCATGTCAAACAGAGCACCTCAATGGCTTTCTTCATACGCAGTCTGGACGATTGGCTGGGTAACCGTAAATTCACCCTGGTGGTTCCATCTGTGTCCCTGTTGGATGGGGGGGCAATAGGTGCTGATCAAAGTAACAAGAGTAAATGTGGCTAGGCTTGTAAGGGCCCTCAGGCCATTAGCCTGGTAACTTCCTATGACCCTGTGTTTTTTGTGCCTACCATGCCTTCAGTCCCAATAGAAATTGTCATGGTGTATGCATACTTGTTAATGCCCATATCACCTCTAGACAAATCACTACAGAGAAGCAAGTTGAGCTCAACTCCAAATCACAATTAACACAGTCAGGTGTCAGTTTACTGCATGTTACAGAACACCTTCTACATCACCTGAGGTTCATGTACGGTTCCTAAATGTACTAGACTCACTCCCAGTAAAAATAGCTCATTCTGTTATATGGGACTTTAACCTTTAATTAACTGAAATATTGTATCTCCTTTATGGGATATGCACAAATGTTTTTGGATCTAGTAAATAAAAACTCTGTGGATCAGATTGTTTACTGCCGCCACTAGAGGACATACCATTCTTGATCTGATACTTACAAATTTAGCTTCCTCATGCACAAACCCCCCTGACTTCTTCTTGTCTGGTAAATAAGATCAAAAGCTAGTAAGTAACCTTCTCCCTCAAAATCACCATATACCTTGAAATCAGTATATTTGAATTTAAGGATTTGACAAAGCCTCCAAATTCACTTGTATTAGTACGGTAGACAGGACTTCAGTAAACAGAATTACAAAGAAGTTCTATGCCCACATAGATGAATGTATAGAACAGGCAGTCTCCTCCAGATCAGAATACAATGGGAAATTCAAGAGCAAGCCACCCTGGTGGACCTCTGACATAAACAGAATTTACAGTAAAAGAAAAAAAAAATACACGTTAAAGCTACAGTAGTTCCAGATGCCTTCGGGTCAAGGAGGAGATCATGAATCTTAATAGAAAACTAAAAAATATTTAAGACAGTCCTCTTGCCCATTAAAATTTTGTATCGCAGAAGATGTGACTGATGTGTATTGCAAAAATAATCAGCAAATATTATATAAACATTTGGTTCATCATATAGCAGACTTTATTTTTATGGTTATTGATTGATTTTACTAACTGTACAGTGGATATAAAAAGTGTACACACCCCTGTTAAAATGCCAGGTTTTTGTGATGTAAAAAATGAGACCACAATAAATCATTTCAAAACTTTTTACACGTTTAATGTTACCTATAACCTGTACAATTCAATTTAAAAGCAAACAATCTTTTTTGGGGGGGGGGTATAAAAACATACAATAAGCTGGTTGCATAAGTGTGCACACCCTAAAACTAATAGTTTATTAAAGCCCCTTTTCATTTAATTATAGCATTTAGTCTTCTTGGGTATGAGTCTGTCAGCATGGCACATCTTGACTTGGCAATATTTGCCCAGTCTTCCTTGCAAAAGCACTCCAAATCTGTCCGATTGCAAGGGCATATCTTGTGCACAGCCCTCTTCAGGTCACCCACAGATTTTGTATTGGGTTTAGGTCTGGGCTTTGGCTGGGCCATTCCAAAACTTTAATTTTGTTCTGGTGAAGCCATTCTTTTTACTTGGATGTATGCTTGGGGTCATTGTCATATTGAATGCTGAAATTCCTCTTCATCTTCAGCTTTCTAGCAGATGCCTGAAGGTTTTGAGCCAAAAGTGACTGGTATTTGGAACTGTTCATAATTCCCTCCACCTTGACTAAAGCCCCAGTTCTAGCTGAAGAAAAGCTACCCCAAAGCATGTTACTGCCACCACCATGCTTCACCATGGGGAGGGTGTTCTTTTGGTGATGCATAGTGTTGTTTTTCCACCAAGCATCCCTTTTAGAATTGTGGCCAAAATGTTCAACCTTGGTCTCATCAGACCATAACACATTTTCCTTCATGCTTTTGGGAGACTTGATATATGGTTTTGCAAATTTTAGCTGGGCCTGGATGTTTTTCTGTGTAAGAAAAGGCTTCTGTCTTGCAACCCTATCCCATAGTCCAGACATATGGAGAATATGGGAGATTGTTGTCGCATGTAGTACACAACCAGTACTTGCCAGAAATTCCTGCAGCTCCTTCAGTGTTGCTGTAGGTGTCTTGGCAGCCTCCCTGACCAGTTTTCATCTAGTCTTTTCATCAATTTTGGAGGGATGTTCAGTTCTTTGCAACATAATTTCTCCACTTTTTGATGACTGTCTTCACTGCTTTCCATGGTATATCCAATGCTGTGGAAATGTTTTTGTACCCTTCTCCTGACTGATACCTTTCAACAATGAGATCACTTTGATGGTTTGTAAGCTCTCTGCGAACCATGGCTTTTGCTGTAGCAGGCAACTGAGTAAATGTCAGGAAAATACTACTAGGACGGCTAAACTTTATTTGGAGTTAACCAGTGTCTGTTTAATTGATGGCAGGTGTGTTCCCAAGAAGACTGAATGCTGTAATTAAATCAAAAGGTGCTTCAACAAAGTATTAGTTTAAGGGTGTGCACACTTACGCAACCAGCTTATTGTACGTTTATTATTTTTTATATTTTTCCCCTAACAGATTTGTTTTTCAATTTAATTGTACAGGTTATAGGTCACATTAAAGGTGGGAAAAGTTTTGAAATTATTTATTGTGGTTTCATTTTTTTATATCACAAAAATCTGGCATTTAACAGGGGTGTGTACACTTTTTATATGTACTGTATATCTAAAAAAAAGCCTTGCACTACCTTCGGCAAAAAGAAAAAATGGATTATTAATTTGGGTGCCTTTTTTCTACCTGGTCTAAGTGGCTTCTAATATGCATTATGTTAAGATTTAATGTTGTTGATAGTTTTGAAAAGATTAATTTAATTGGCTTGGAAATGTCATATAATGTGTTTACCTGATGTCATTTTCATTCATTCCTGAACTGCAGGGTCTCTTTTCTGACTTGGCCGCTTTTACCAGACTCGCGGATCCAGCTCTCGAGCTTCTCCCTTTACCAGTAATGCCCCACTTTCCTGGTATACCTCAGATCTCATTTGCCGCCACATCATTTGGACAAGGATTTCTGCTCTTGAGCATTTGGAGTTTGAAAGAGCTCTATATCCCTTTTGTGGAGTTTTTCTGAATTTAGTTTGCTTCCCTCCTTCCTTTACCGTTGTATAGAACTTATTTGTCTTTTTATCCATTATCTCCCCTCCTTTTTCTGCCCTTTTGTTAGGCCTTTCTATCCATTCAGGGTACTCTCTTTCATACTATTGTTTGTATTCTTTCCTTCTTTTTACTAACCCGTTTTCAGATTTTCCTTGAATACTATTGCTGGTATTTTCCTTTTTCTTTTTGTCTAAAAAAAGTAAGTAACGTTTCCCTTTTCACAATTTCTTGGTCTTAGGAATAGATGCCTTCTAGTTATGGCTGACAAGCCTACAAAATTTAAAAAGTGCACCTCCTGTGGGTATAAGATCCCTAATTTGGATGTCCACAAGGTATGTGTATATTGTTTGGGCGCTGCCCACTTAAATGTGGACTGTTCAGTTTGTTCGGGGTTCAGTTTCCATACTTTGTGACAGAAGGAATAAGCTCACTCTGAAAGGTTTTCTCCCTCCTCATGACATTTCTGTCTTGGCTGGAGCTCAAACCCCCTCTATTAAAACAGACGAAGGAAAGCCTGACTTGGCTTCTGAAGAGAAGGAGTCCAGGAAATGGACCCCTGACCATTCTCTCCCTTAGTTCCGACTTCTGAGCCACCGGCTAAAGTTACCAAAGCATCACATCCGACACATTCCTCAAATGCTACTACATCAAGCTACAAGTCTCCTCTGCTGCGATCTCCTCTTCACCCCAGATCCAGTATCTCCTCAGCTCCTTTCACCCTTCTTACAGGACCTTCAAGGCCACCATGTATAACTTCATCACTTAGGTCTTCTGGGAGCTTATCTGAGGCAGAGGTGGATAGGATGATGAGGAAATTTCTCATGGCTCAGATTCAGATGAGGGTCATTCCATCTCTTTCTCTCATTGGACATGTGAGACTACTCTCATCCATAGCTCTCAACCTCTTGGCACAAAAAAATCTGGACAAAGACTAAAATAATATGGGGACGAAGCCCCCAAAAAAGGGACATATTTTAAATATTGCCTTTAGAAATTTAGAAAGTTGCTAGAATAAAATGTCTGGTCTTACCATGCATTTTCTGGAGGATATGAAGTCTGAAACATAAATGCATGTCATTATTTAGTGAATTCAGTCCATACTGCTTTGCCACAAAAAATCCAGAAAAAACACAAATTTTATGAGGAACAGACCCAAAATACTAGGCAAAAATATGGACATTCTGTGAAAATCTGGATACTTGAGAGGTATATATTCCCAACACCACATTGCTTCTTCTCTGGTTCATCTAGTGGCATTGGAGCCATCAGATCAGAGATCTTCAAAGATATCCTTGTCAGATCCAAAAAACACTTGTTCTACAAGTCCAGCCATTCCCTTCAGTCACCCAACTCTGACCTCCTCGGAGCAGGAAGACTGTCTGAGCCAAACATTGGTGCTGGCTCCTAGGGGGTTGGGATAGACTCCAAGGCTGTCAAAGCAATCCTTGCCTGTTGACACTTTGGCATTGGATAGCTCAGCTCCAACTCCACCCTCAAGGCAGGATTCCAGGGGGTTACAAACATTAGCACCGGTAGCTTTGGCACTTTTTTGGCCAACTGTTGCTTCTCCCTGACCTGCCTTTGAGGTTGTGGAAGTGTTTTTTCTTTACCCAGAAAAAGTACATCCTTGCCCTTTTCGGATCCTACTCTCTCTCTCTGTTCACGGACTTTGAGCACCGATCCTATCATGCCTACTGCACCAGGACAACCACCCAGTATAAGCCTTCAGCCAGTCCTCATACAGGACTCCCCACCTACTCCCAATACTTCACCAGACCATCCCACTGATGAGGTCCTTAGGAGAAGAGAATGTGCAAAAGGGACTACCTAGATTCCCCTCAGGAATCTGTCACTGAAGACATGGACTTCAGTGAAAGTAAGGGTCCCCAGATCTTCACCCAATGATGTCTTCTTTGCAGAGATAGTAGAACTTCCTAAACAGAGAGGTGGATCATCCTCCGATATCCCTTCCCAAGAGGAGTCCATGTTTCTAGAGGTTTTCGGAGTTTTCGGGGTTGGCCCCAATATGTCTTGGGTGGGCCCTCCCTCCTGCTGATGAGTTAAACTGTCTTCTCTTGTGCTAAGCATGGAAGGAACTTGATACAACGGAATTTGTTCCTAAGATACTTGAAAAGTTTCTAGTTCCTCCTAAAGATGGTGCCCACTGGAGCAAGGGAGTCCCTGTAGATGATGTGGTGGTGGTGGCAGCCACTGAGAGAGTTCACAGAACAGAGCTTGTCTGTTCTACCCTCTAATAGAGAGTAGAGGGCATTGGACTGGTTTGACAAGTGCATTTATGGCTCAATGACCTTTGCCCTTTGGTTGCTGAACTATTTGACACATTTCACCATGCTGCAGATCAAGAAGCTTTCCAGTTCTCTTTTGAGTCCATGCCTATGGATCACCAAAAAAAACGCTTCTTCACAACTGGCCACCCTATATTCCATTTCCAGTACATCTATGAGGTTAATCCCTCATGCGGCTGAGGGTACCGCTAAGGCTGCATTATCAGGCATAGTAGTCAGGAGGCATGCCTGGATGTGCTTGTGTGATTTTGCAGAGGCCTTCAAGTCTTTATCCATCAATGCTGCCTTTGATGGATCATCTTTGTTCAGCCCCAAAATTAAAGAAACACTGCCCAGAAGTGAGCAGGATGGAAAGACCCTGTCTGCCATTGGAATTCATTTTTCTATTCCTCAGAGATTCTTCTTCAGGAATCAGTGAAGTGGTAGAAAGATGTGGTTCCACAAGTCCCAAGGGCCTTTCCAGGAATCACGAGGAGATCATTATTTCAAGAGCAGAGAGGGCAAAACTATAATGGAAGATGCTGCATTCATGCCAGAGGTGGTCTGCAGAACCAGGGCTTCAGAAATGCCTTGTCTGACAAGCCTTACCAGCACTCCTGAAGGTTTATCCAATTTTTGCACTGTGGTGGCAGTTGAGGGGTGCTTATCTCTGCACCCAAAAGCCTGGACATCCATCACAAAAGCCACTTGGGTACAGAAGATTGTATCCAGAACTTATTTCATACCATTTTCCCAAATTCCCCCAACAAACATGAAAAATATCCCTTATGTTATATCCAGTCAGAGGGAGGCTTGAAAATAGAAAAGCAGCTAGAAAGAAGTCACCAAAACATCTACCCAGCCCAACAAGGATCCAGAATTTACTCAAGATTCTTTTTAGTCCCACGGTAGACAAGAAACGTGAGACCAATTCTAGATCTCAGTAGACTCGACCAGTACATATGGATGGTCATGGTTCAGTTCATTTTACCTGTTCTATGACAAGACGACTGAATGTGCTTGATAGATCGTCAAGATACATACTAGCATATCAAAATGAACAGAGGCATTCCAGAAGACAGCTGCACTTCCAGCTGGGAGCCAGTCATTACCATTTCAGAGCACTGCCCTTTGGTCTCACCACAGCCCCTAGGTGTTCGCGAAATGCATGTTGGTGATGGAGGCTCACCTGAGACTGCTGGAATTCTGGGTGTTTACATATCTAGATGACTAGCTCCTGACTGCCCATCCAAGCATCTCTTGACTCAAGTGAGAGATTACTTCCTCCAGTTATGTTGCCATTTGGGCATCACAGTCAGTTGCACGAAATCACAGCTTATCTCTACTCTGACCCTGGAATTCATGGGTGCTCTTCTAGACATGACGAAGCAGATAGCGTCACTTCTCTGTCAAGGGTTTGTACTCTCAGGTCATGAAGGTGATCTCCCATTCTCATCTGACAGCAAGACTAGTCCTCCAAGCATTAGAATTGGTGGTAGCAGTGATAACTGTAGTTCTTTTAGCCAGCTGTCATATGTGTGTCCTACAGCAGACTCTTTCAGTACAGTGATCTATATTTCAACATCCTGTAAGCAACCCAGTCAAGATTTCCAGAATTTTGAGGAATATCTTCTTTGTTAGCTTCATTCAGATGTTTCTGAAAGTCATTCTTTTGTTCTCCCTCAGCAAGTAGCTCCAGTTACCACAGATACCTCCCAAATGTTGGGGGTGGGCTGGCATTCCTTGGGAAGGGCAGTCCAAGGTGCATGTTCCCCAAAAAAGGGAAAGTTACACATCAATTTCTTGAAGATGAGAGTTTGTTCCTACTACCACTGCAAGCTTTTCAAGATGTTCTACTTTCAGGGATTATTGCGATACATACAGATAACCTAGTCTGGTGTAATCAATAAACAGGGAGGAACCAGATCTTACCCACTGTGTCGAAAGGCAATGAGTGTGTGACAATGGGTGATCTCTTTTGGTCACTTTCTTTTTGGCAATGCACATTCTTGGGAAAACCAGCATGCTTGCAGTCAGACTAAGCAGGTCCATGTTGATGCCTTATGAGTGGTCTATCAATCAGAGTGGTGGAAAAGATTTTTCATCGATGGGGTCAGCTTTGCAGTCTTTCTGCTTCTCCCCACAAGTACAGCAGTTTTTTTGCCTTGGCCCCTTCACAAGTGGAGTCACCGAGAGATGCTCTAGTCCACAGTTGGCCCTCTGGTCTCCTCTGTGCTTATCTCCCATTACCAGTAATTCCCAAAATTCTAAAGAAAGCATCCCAATTGAAGAGAAAAATCATCCTCATTACACCATTTTGGCCTTGTCAGGTCTAGTTTGCCTTCTTCTGGCCTGGTCTTGCACATCTTCTGTGGATAATGGACCCACAACCAGACCTCTTATTTCATCTGACAGAAATGCAGCATCCAGACATCAACATCTTCAAGTTAACTGCATGATTTCTTCAGTTCCAGTGATGGCTAGACAGCCCAGGTTTTTTGGTTCAACTGATTCTCATAGCTTCTCAGAAGTCTTCTATTAGGAAAATTTATAAGAGTAAATGGAAAAGATTTTCCATCT